>NC_142771.1:47177639-47180139 GCF_988280905.1 Pimephales promelas
GTTCTAACCATTCAAATAGCCCAATTTTGGCAGCAGATTTCGCTTACGGCCATACCACCTTGAGAACGCCCGAACTCGTCTGATCTCGGAAGCTAAGCAGGGTCGGGCCTGGTTAGTACTTGGATGGGAGACCGCCTGGGAATACCAGGTGCTGTAAGCTTTATGTAGTTTACTACCCTAATGTTCTAACCATTCAAATAGCCCAATTTTGGCAGCAGATTTCGCTTACGTCGATACCACCTTGAGAACGCCCGAACTCGTCTGATCTCGGAAGCTAAGCAGGGTCGGGCCTGGTTAGTACTTGGATGGGAGACCGCCTGGGAATACTAGGTGCTGTAAGCTTTATGTAGTTTACTACCCTAATGTTCTAACCATTCAAATAGCCCAATTTTGGCTGCAGATTTCGCTTACGGCCATACCACCTTGAGAACGCCTGAACTCGTCTGATCTCGGAAGCTAAGCAGGGTCGGGCCTGGTTAGTACTTGGATGGGAGACCGCCTGGGAATACCAGGTGCTGTAAGCTTTATGTAGTTTACTACCCTAATGTTCTAACCATTCAAATAGCCCAATTTTGGCAGCAGATTTCGCTTACGGCCATACCACCTTGAGAACGCCCGAATTCGTCTGATCTCGGAAGCTAAGCAGGGTCGGGCCTGGTTAGTACTTGGATGGGAGACCGCCTGGGAATACCAGGTGCTGTAAGCTTAATGTAGTTTACTACCCTAATGTTCTAACCATTCAAATAGCCCAATTTTGGCATCAGATTTCGCTTACGGCCATACCACCTTGAGAACGCCCGAACTCGTCTGATCTCGGAAGCTAAGCAGGGTCGGGCCTGGTTAGTACTTGGATGGGAGACCGCCTGGGAATACCAGGTGCTGTAAGCTTTATGTAGTTTACTACCCTAATGTTCTAACCATTCTAATAGCCCAATTTTGGCAGCAGATTTCGCTTACGGCCATACCACCTTGAGAACGCCCGAACTCGTCTGATCTCGGAAGCTAAGCAGGGTCGGGCCTGGTTAGTACTTGGATGGGAGACCGCCTGGGAATACCAGGTGCTGTAAGCTTTATGTAGTTTACTACCCTAATGTTCTAACCATTCAAATAGCCCAATTTTGGCAGCAGATTTCGCTTACGGCCATACCACCTTGAGAACGCCCGAACTCGTCTGATCTCGGAAGCTAAGCAGGGTCGGGCCTGGTTAGTACTTGGATGGGAGACCGCCTGGGAATACCAGGTGCTGTAAGCTTTATGTAGTTTACTACCCTAATGTTCTAACCATTCAAATAGCCCAATTTTGGCAGCAGATTTCGCTTACGGCCATACCACCTTGAGAACGCCCGAACTCGTCTGATCTCGGAAGCTAAGCAGGGTCGGGCCTGGTTAGTACTTGGATGGGAGACCGCCTGGGAATACCAGGTGCTGTAAGCTTTATGTAGTTTACTACCCTAATGTTCTAACCATTCAAATAGCCCAATTTTGGCAGCAGATTTCGCTTACGGCCATACCACCTTGAGAACGCCCGAACTCGTCTGATCTCGGAAGCTAAGCAGGGTCGCGCCTGGTTAGTACTTGGATGGGAGACCGCCTGGGAATACCAGGTGCTGTAAGCTTTATGTAGTTTACTACCCTAATGTTCTAACCATTCAAATAGCCCAATTTTGGCAGCAGATTTCGCTTACGGCCATACCACCTTGAGAACGCCCGAACTCGTCTGATCTCGGAAGCTAAGCAGGGTCGGGCCTGGTTAGTACTTGGATGGGAGACCGCCTGGGAATACCAGGTGCTGTAAGCTTTATGTAGTTTACTACCCTAATGTTCTAACCATTCAAATAGCCCAATTTTGGCAGCAGATTTCGCTTACGGCCATACCACCTTGAGAACGCCCGAACTCGTCTGATCTCGGAAGCTAAGCAGGGTCGGGCCTGGTTAGTACTTGGATGGGAGACCGCCTGGGAATACCAGGTGCTGTAAGCTTTATGTAGTTTACTACCCTAATGTTCTAACCATTCAAATAGCCCAATTTCGGCAGCAGATTTCGCTTACGGCCATACCACCTTGAGAACGCCCGAACTCGTCTGATCTCGGAAGCTAAGCAGGGTCGGGCCTGGTTAGTACTTGGATGGGAGACCGCCTGGGAATACCAGGTGCTGTAAGCTTTATGTAGTTTACTACCTAATGTTCTAACCATTCAAATAGCCCAATTTTGGCAGCAGATTTCGCTTACGGCCATACCACCTTGAGAACGCCCGAACTCGTCTGATCTCGGAAGCTAAGCAGGGTCGGGCCTGGTTAGTACTTGGATGGGAGACCGCCTGGGAATACCAGGTGCTGTAAGCTTAATGTAGTTTACTACCCTAATGTTCTAACCATTCAAATAGCCCAATTTTGGCAGCAGATTTCGCTTACGGCCATACCACCTTGAGAACGCCCGAACTCGTCTGATCTCGGAAGCTAAGCAGGGTCGGGCCTGGTTAGTACTTGGATGGGAGACCGC
>NC_142771.1:47187639-47190139 GCF_988280905.1 Pimephales promelas
GCCCGAACTCGTCTGATCTCGGAAGCTAAGCAGGGTCGGGCCTGGTTAGTACTTGGATGGGAGACCGCCTGGGAATACCAGGTGCTGTAAGCTTTATGTAGTTTACTACCCTAATGTTCTAACCATTCAAATAGCCCAATTTTGGCAGCAGATTTCGCTTACGGCCATACCACCTTGAGAACGCCCGAACTCGTCTGATCTCGGAAGCTAAGCAGGGTCGGGCCTGGTTAGTACTTGGATGGGAGACCGCCTGGGAATACCAGGTGCTGTAAGCTTTATGTAGTTTACTACCCTAATGTTCTAACCATTCAAATAGCCCAATTTTGGCAGCAGATTTCGCTTACGGCCATACCACCTTGAGAACGCCCGAACTCGTCTGATCTCGGAAGCTAAGCAGGGTCGGGCCTGGTTAGTACTTGGATGGGAGACCGCCTGGGAATACCAGGTGCTGTAAGCTTAATGTAGTTTACTACCCTAATGTTCTAACCATTCAAATAGCCCAATTTTGGCAGCAGATTTCGCTTACGGCCATACCACCTTGAGAACGCCCGAACTCGTCTGATCTCGGAAGCTAAGCAGGGTCGGGCCTGGTTAGTACTTGGATGGGAGACCGCCTGGGAATACCAGGTGCTGTAAGCTTTATGTAGTTTACTACCCTAATGTTCTAACCATTCAAATAGCCCAATTTTGGCAGCAGATTTCGCTTACGGCCATACCACCTTGAGAACGCCCGAACTCGTCTGATCTCGGAAGCTAAGCAGGGTCGGGCCTGGTTAGTACTTGGATGGGAGACCGCCTGGGAATACCAGGTGCTGTAAGCTTTATGTAGTTTACTACCCTAATGTTCTAACCATTCAAATAGCCCAATTTTGGCAGCAGATTTCGCTTACGGCCATACCACCTTGAGAACGCCCGAACTCGTCTGATCTCGGAAGCTAAGCAGGGTCGGGCCTGGTTAGTACTTGGATGGGAGACCGCCTGGGAATACCAGGTGCTGTAAGCTTAATGTAGTTTACTACCCTAATGTTCTAACCATTCAAATAGCCCAATTTTGGCAGCAGATTTCGCTTACGGCCATACCACCTTGAGAACGCCCGAACTCGTCTGATCTCGGAAGCTAAGCAGGGTCGGGCCTGGTTAGTACTTGGATGGGAGACCGCCTGGGAATACCAGGTGCTGTAAGCTTTATGTAGTTTACTACCCTAATGTTCTAACCATTCAAATAGCCCAATTTTGGCAGCAGATTTCGCTTACGGCCATACCACCTTGAGAACGCCCGAACTCGTCTGATCTCGGAAGCTAAGCAGGGTCGGGCCTGGTTAGTACTTGGATGGGAGACCGCCTGGGAATACCAGGTGCTGTAAGCTTTATGTAGTTTACTACCCTAATGTTCTAACCATTCAAATAGCCCAATTTTGGCAGCAGATTTCGCTTACGGCCATACCACCTTGAGAACGCCCGAACTCGTCTGATCTCGGAAGCTAAGCAGGGTCGGGCCTGGTTAGTACTTGGATGGGAGACCGCCTGGGAATACCAGGTGCTGTAAGCTTAATGTAGTTTACTACCCTAATGTTCTAACCATTCAAATAGCCCAATTTTGGCAGCAGATTTCGCTTACGGCCATACCACCTTGAGAACGCCCGAACTCGTCTGATCTCGGAAGCTAAGCAGGGTCGGGCCTGGTTAGTACCTGGATGGGAGACCGCCTGGGAATACCAGGTGCTGTAAGCTTTATGTAGTTTACTACCCTAATGTTCTAACCATTCAAATAGCCCAATTTTGGCAGCAGATTTCGCTTACGGCCATACCACCTTGAGAACGCCCGAACTCGTCTGATCTCGGAAGCTAAGCAGGGTCGGGCCTGGTTAGTACTTGGATGGGAGACCGCCTGGGAATACCAGGTGCTGTAAGCTTTATGTAGTTTACTACCCTAATGTTCTAACCATTCAAATAGCCCAATTTTGGCAGCAGATTTCGCTTACGGCCATACCACCTTGAGAACGCCCGAACTCGTCTGATCTCGGAAGCTAAGCAGGGTCGGGCCTGGTTAGTACTTGGATGGGAGACCGCCTGGGAATACCAGGTGCTGTAAGCTTTATTGTTTAAAAAAAAAAAAAAAAAAAAGAGTCAATGAAATGTTTCAAAAATCCTAAATTGTCTTTTTCCCCCCTCAAAATTCCTGAAATAGTCTCTCAGTTTCTTAAGAAAGCCTGAAAGAGTCTCTTTTTTTTCTTCTTCAAATAGCCCAATTTTGGCTGCAGATTTCGCTTACGGCCATACCACCTTGAGAACGCCCGAACTCGTCTGATCTCGGAAGCTAAGCAGGGTCGGGCCTGGTTAGTACTTGGATGGGAGACCGCCTGGGAATACCAGGTGCTGTAAGCTTTATGTAGTTTACTACCCTAATGTTCTAACCATTCAAATAGCCCAATTTTGGCAGCAGATTTCGCTTACGGCCATACCACCTTGAGAACGCCCGAACTCGTCTGATCTCGGAAGC
>NC_142771.1:47202639-47205139 GCF_988280905.1 Pimephales promelas
CCTGGTTAGTACTTGGATGGGAGACCGCCTGGGAATACCAGGTGCTGTAAGCTTTATGTAGTTTACTACCCTAATGTTCTAACCATTCAAATAGCCCAATTTTGGCAGCAGATTTCGCTTACGGCCATACCACCTTGAGAACGCCCGAACTCGTCTGATCTCGGAAGCTAAGCAGGGTCGCGCCTGGTTAGTACTTGGATGGGAGACCGCCTGGGAATACCAGGTGCTGTAAGCTTTATGTAGTTTACTACCCTAATGTTCTAACCAGTCAAATAGCCCAATTTTGGCAGCAGATTTCGCTTAC
The DNA here is from genome assembly GCF_988280905.1 of Pimephales promelas. Lineage (NCBI taxonomy): Eukaryota > Metazoa > Chordata > Actinopteri > Cypriniformes > Leuciscidae > Pimephales > Pimephales promelas. The sequence goes on from NC_142771.1 coordinate 47,202,944, forward strand.
GGCCATACCACCTTGAGAACGCCCGAACTCGTCTGATCTCGGAAGCTAAGCAGGGTCGGGCCTGGTTAGTACTTGGATGGGAGACCGCCTGGGAATACCAGGTGCTGTAAGCTTTATGTAGTTTACTACCCTAATGTTCTAACCATTCAAATAGCCCAATTTTGGCAGCAGATTTCGCTTACGGCCATACCACCTTGAGAACGCCCGAACTCGTCTGATCTCGGAAGCTAAGCAGGGTCGGGCCTGGTTAGTACTTGAATGGGAGACCGCCTGGGAATACCAGGTGCTGTAAGCTTTATGTAGTTTACTACCCTAATGTTCTAACCATTCAAATAGCCCAATTTTGGCAGCAGATTTCGCTTACGGCCATACCACCTTGAGAACGCCCGAACTCGTCTGATCTCGGAAGCTAAGCAGGGTTGGGCCTGGTTAGTACTTGGATGGGAGACCGCCTGGGAATACCAGGTGCTGTAAGCTTTATGTAGTTTACTACCCTAATGTTCTAACCATTCAAATAGCCCAATTTTGGCAGCAGATTTCGCTTACGGCCATACCACCTTGAGAACGCCCGAACTCGTCTGATCTCGGAAGCTAAGCAGGGTCGGGCCTGGTTAGTACTTGGATGGGAGACCGCCTGGGAATACCAGGTGCTGTAAGCTTAATGTAGTTTACTACCCTAATGTTCTAACCATTCAAATAGCCCAATTTTGGCAGCAGATTTCGCTTACGGCCATACCACCTTGAGAACGCCCGAACTTGTCTGATCTCGGAAGCTAAGCAGGGTCGGGCCTGTTTAGTACTTGGATGGGAGACCGCCTGGGAATACCAGGTGCTGTAAGCTTTATGTAGTTTACTACCCTAATGTTCTAACCATTCAAATAGCCCAATTTTGGCAGCAGATTTCGCTTACGGCCATACCACCTTGAGAACGCCCGAACTCGTCTGATCTCGGAAGCTAAGCAGGGTCGGGCCTGGTTAGTACTTGGATGGGAGACCGCCTGGGAATACCAGGTGCTGTAAGCTTTATGTAGTTTACTACCCTAATGTTCTAACCATTCAAATAGCCCAATTTTGGCAGCAGATTTCGCTTACGGCCATACCACCTTGAGAACGCCCGAACTCGTCTGATCTCGGAAGCTAAGCAGGGTCGGGCCTGGTTAGTACTTGGATGGGAGACCGCCTGGGAATACCAGGTGCTGTATGCTTTATGTAGTTTACTACCCTAATGTTCTAACCATTCAAATAGCCCAATTTTGGCAGCAGATTTCGCTTACGGCCATACCACCTTGAGAACGCCCGAACTCGTCTGATCTCGGAAGCTAAGCAGGGTCGGGCCAGGTTAGTACTTGGATGGGAGACCGCCTGGGAATACCAGGTGCTGTAAGCTTTATGTAGTTTACTACCCTAATGTTCTAACCATTCAAATAGCCCAATTTTGGCAGCAGATTTCGCTTACGGCGATACCACCTTGAGAACGCCCGAACTCGTCTGATCTCGGAAGCTAAGCAGGGTCGGGCCTGGTTAGTACTTGGATGGGAGACCGCCTGGGAATACCAGGTGCTGTAAGCTTTATGTAGTTTACTACCCTAATGTTCTAACCATTCAAATAGCCCAATTTTGGCAGCAGATTTCGCTTAAGGCCATACCACCTTGAGAACGCCCGAACTCGTCTGATCTCGGAAGCTAAGCAGGGTCGGGCCTGGTTAGTACTTGGATGGGAGACCGCCTGGGAATACCAGGTGCTGTAAGCTTTATGTAGTTTACTACCCTAATGTTCTAACCATTCAAATAGCCCAATTTTGGCAGCAGATTTCGCTTACGGCCATACCACCTTGAGAACGCCCGAACTCGTCTGATCTCGGAAGCTAAGCAGGGTCGGGCCTGGTTAGTACTTGGATGGGAGACCGCCTGGGAATACCAGGTGCTGTAAGCTTTATGTAGTTTACTACCCTAATGTTCTAACCATTCAAATAGCCCAATTTTGGCAGCAGATTTCGCTTACGGCCATACCACCTTGAGAACGCCCGAACTCGTCTGATCTCGGAAGCTAAGCAGGGTCGGGCCTGGTTAGTACTTGGATGGGAGACCGCCTGGGAATACCAGGTGCTGTAAGCTTTATGTAGTTTACTACCCTAATGTTCTAACCATTCAAATAGCCCAATTTTGGCAGCAGATTTCGCTTACGGCCATACCACC
>NC_142771.1:47217639-47220139 GCF_988280905.1 Pimephales promelas
TGTTCTAACCATTCAAATAGCCCAATTTTGGCAGCAGATTTCGCTTACGGCCATACCACCTTGAGAACGCCCGAACTCGTCTGATCTCGGAAGCTAAGCAGGGTCGGGCCTGGTTAGTACTTGGATGGGAGACCGCCTGGGAATACCAGGTGCTGTAAGCTTTATTGTTTAAAAAAAAAAAAAAAAAAAAAAGAGTCAATGAAATGTTTCAAAAATCCTAAATTGTCTTTTTTCCCCCTCAAAATTCCTGAAATAGTCTCTCAGTTTCTTAAGAAAGCCTGAAAGAGTCTCTTTTTTTTCTTCTTCAAATAGCCCAATTTTGGCTGCAGATTTCGCTTACGGCCATACCACCTTGAGAACGCCCGAACTCGTCTGATCTCGGAAGCTAAGCAGGGTCGGGCCTGGTTAGTACTTGGATGGGAGACCGCCTGGGAATACCAGGTGCTGTAAGCTTTATGTAGTTTACTACCCTAATGTTCTAACCATTCAAATAGCCCAATTTTGGCAGCAGATTTCGCTTACGGCCATACCACCTTGAGAACGCCCGAACTCGTCTGATCTCGGAAGCTAAGCAGGGTCGGGCCTGGTTAGTACTTGGATGGGAGACCGCCTGGGAATACCAGGTGCTGTAAGCTTTATGTAGTTTACTACCCTAATGTTCTAACCATTCAAATAGCCCAATTTTGGCAGCAGATTTCGCTTACGGCCATACCACCTTGAGAACGCCCGAACTCGTCTGATCTCGGAAGCTAAGCAGGGTCGGGCCTGGTTAGTACTTGGATGGGAGACCGCCTGGGAATACCAGGTGCTGTAAGCTTAATGTAGTTTACTACCCTAATGTTCTAACCATTCAAATAGCCCAATTTTGGCAGCAGATTTCGCTTACGGCCATACCACCTTGAGAACGCCCGAACTCGTCTGATCTCGGAAGCTAAGCAGGGTCGGGCCTGGTTAGTACTTGGATGGGAGACCGCCTGGGAATACCAGGTGCTGTAAGCTTTATTGTTTAAAAAAAAAAAAAAAAAAAAGAGTCAATGAAATGTTTCAAAAATCCTAAATTGTCTTTTTTCCCCTCAAAATTCCTGAAATAGTCTCTCAGTTTCTTCAGAAAGCCTGAAAGAGTCTCTTTTTTTTCTTCTTCAAATAGCCCAATTTTGGCTGCAGATTTCGCTTACGGCCATACCACCTTGAGAACGCCCGAACTCGTCTGATCTCGGAAGCTAAGCAGGGTCGGGCCTGGTTAGTACTTGGATGGGAGACCGCCTGGGAATACCAGGTGCTGTAAGCTTTATGTAGTTTACTACCCTAATGTTCTAACCATTCAAATAGCCCAATTTTGGCAGCAGATTTCGCTTACGGCCATACCACCTTGAGAACGCCCGAACTCGTCTGATCTCGGAAGCTAAGCAGGGTCGGGCCTGGTTAGTACTTGGATGGGAGACCGCCTGGGAATACCAGGTGCTGTAAGCTTTATGTAGTTTACTACCCTAATGTTCTAACCATTCAAATAGCCCAATTTTGGCAGCAGATTTCGCTTACGGCCATACCACCTTGAGAACGCCCGAACTCGTCTGATCTCGGAAGCTAAGCAGGGTCGGGCCTGGTTAGTACTTGGATGGGAGACCGCCTGGGAATACCAGGTGCTGTAAGCTTTATTGTTTAAAAAAAAAAAAAAAAAAAAGAGTCAATGAAATTTTTCAAAAATCCTAAATTGTCTTTTTTCCCCCTCAAAATTCCTGAAATAGTCTCTCAGTTTCTTAAGAAAGCCTGAAAGAGTCTCTTTTTTTTCTTCTTCAAATAGCCCAATTTTGGCTGCAGATTTCGCTTACGGCCATACCACCTTGAGAACGCCCGAACTCGTCTGATCTCGGAAGCTAAGCAGGGTCGGGCCTGGTTAGTACTTGGATGGGAGACCGCCTGGGAATACCAGATGCTGTAAGCTTTATGTAGTTTACTACCCTAATGTTCTAACCATTCAAATAGCCCAATTTTGGCAGCAGATTTCGCTTACGGCCATACCACCTTGAGAACGCCCGAACTCGTCTGATCTCGGAAGCTAAGCAGGGTCGGGCCTGGTTAGTACTTGGATGGGAGACCGCCTGGGAATACCAGGTGCTGTAAGCTTTATGTAGTTTACTACCCTAATGTTCTAACCATTCAAATAGCCCAATTTTGGCAGCAGATTTCGCTTACGGCCATACCACCTTGAGAACGCCCGAACTCGTCTGATCTCGGAAGCTAAGCAGGGTCGGGCCTGGTTAGTACTTGGATGGGAGACCGCCTGGGAATACCAGGTGCTGTAAGCTTAATGTAGTTTACTACCCTAATGTTCTAACCATTCAAATAGCCCAATTTTGGCAGCAGATTTCGCTTACGGCCATACCACCTTGAGAACGCCCGAACTCGTCTGATCTCGGAAGCTAAGCAGGGTCGGGCCTGGTTAGTACTTGGATGGGAGACCGCCTGGGAATACCAGGTGCTGTAAGCTTTATGTAGTTTA
>NC_142771.1:47232639-47295139 GCF_988280905.1 Pimephales promelas
GTTCTAACCATTCAAATAGCCCAATTTTGGCAGCAGATTTCGCTTACGGCCATACCACCTTGAGAACGCCCGAACTCGTCTGATCTCGGAAGCTAAGCAGGGTCGGGCCTGGTTAGTACTTGGATGGGAGACCGCCTGGGAATACCAGGTGCTGTAAGCTTTATGTAGTTTACTACCCTAATGTTCTAACCATTCAAATAGCCCAATTTTGGCAGCAGATTTCGCTTACGGCCATACCACCTTGAGAACGCCCGAACTCGTCTGATCTCGGAAGCTAAGCAGGGTCGGGCCTGGTTAGTACTTGGATGGGAGACCGCCTGGGAATACCAGGTGCTGTAAGCTTAATGTAGTTTACTACCCTAATGTTCTAACCATTCAAATAGCCCAATTTTGGCAGCAGATTTCGCTTACGGCCATACCACCTTGAGAACGCCCGAACTCGTCTGATCTCGGAAGCTAAGCAGGGTCGGGCCTGGTTAGTACTTGGATGGGAGACCGCCTGGGAATACCAGGTGCTGTAAGCTTTATTGTTTAAAAAAAAAAAAAAAAAAAAAGAGTCAATGAAATGTTTCAAAAATCCTAAATTGTCTTTTTTCCCCTCAAAATTCCTGAAATAGTCTCTCAGTTTCTTCAGAAAGCCTGAAAGAGTCTCTTTTTTTTCTTCTTCAAATAGCCCAATTTTGGCTGCAGATTTCGCTTACGGCCATACCACCTTGAGAACGCCCGAACTCGTCTGATCTCGGAAGCTAAGCAGGGTCGGGCCTGGTTAGTACTTGGATGGGAGACCGCCTGGGAATACCAGGTGCTGTAAGCTTTATGTAGTTTACTACCCTAATGTTCTAACCATTCAAATAGCCCAATTTTGGCAGCAGATTTCGCTTACGGCCATACCACCTTGAGAACGCCCGAACTCGTCTGATCTCGGAAGCTAAGCAGGGTCGGGCCTGGTTAGTACTTGGATGGGAGACCGCCTGGGAATACCAGGTGCTGTAAGCTTTATGTAGTTTACTACCCTAATGTTCTAACCATTCAAATAGCCCAATTTTGGCAGCAGATTTCGCTTACGGCCATACCACCTTGAGAACGCCCGAACTCGTCTGATCTCGGAAGCTAAGCAGGGTCGGGCCTGGTTAGTACTTGGATGGGAGACCGCCTGGGAATACCAGGTGCTGTAAGCTTTATTGTTTAAAAAAAAAAAAAAAAAAAAGAGTCAATGAAATGTTTCAAAAATCCTAAATTGTCTTTTTTCCCCCTCAAAATTCCTGAAATAGTCTCTCAGTTTCTTAAGAAAGCCTGAAAGAGTCTCTTTTTTTTCTTCTTCAAATAGCCCAATTTTGGCTGCAGATTTCGCTTACGGCCATACCACCTTGAGAACGCCCGAACTCGTCTGATCTCGGAAGCTAAGCAGGGTCGGGCCTGGTTAGTACTTGGATGGGAGACCGCCTGGGAATACCAGATGCTGTAAGCTTTATGTAGTTTACTACCCTAATGTTCTAACCATTCAAATAGCCCAATTTTGGCAGCAGATTTCGCTTACGGCCATACCACCTTGAGAACGCCCGAACTCGTCTGATCTCGGAAGCTAAGCAGGGTCGGGCCTGGTTAGTACTTGGATGGGAGACCGCCTGGGAATACCAGGTGCTGTAAGCTTTATGTAGTTTACTACCCTAATGTTCTAACCATTCAAATAGCCCAATTTTGGCAGCAGATTTCGCTTACGGCCATACCACCTTGAGAACGCCCGAACTCGTCTGATCTCGGAAGCTAAGCAGGGTCGGGCCTGGTTAGTACTTGGATGGGAGACCGCCTGGGAATACCAGGTGCTGTAAGCTTAATGTAGTTTACTACCCTAATGTTCTAACCATTCAAATAGCCCAATTTTGGCAGCAGATTTCGCTTACGGCCATACCACCTTGAGAACGCCCGAACTCGTCTGATCTCGGAAGCTAAGCAGGGTCGGGCCTGGTTAGTACTTGGATGGGAGACCGCCTGGGAATACCAGGTGCTGTAAGCTTTATGTAGTTTACTACCCTAATGTTCTAACCATTCAAATAGCCCAATTTTGGCAGCAGATTTCGCTTACGGCCATACCACCTTGAGAACGCCCGAACTCGTCTGATCTCGGAAGCTAAGCAGGGTCGGGCCTGGTTAGTACTTGGATGGGAGACCGCCTGGGAATACCAGGTGCTGTAAGCTTTATGTAGTTTACTACCCTAATGTTCTAACCATTCAAATAGCCCAATTTTGGCAGCAGATTTCGCTTACGGCCATACCACCTTGAGAACGCCCGAACTCGTCTGATCTCGGAAGCTAAGCAGGGTCGGGCCTGGTTAGTACTTGGATGGGAGACCGCCTGGGAATACCAGGTGCTGTAAGCTTAATGTAGTTTACTACCCTAATGTTCTAACCATTCAAATAGCCCAATTTTGGCAGCAGATTTCGCTTACGGCCATACCACCTTGAGAACGCCCGAACTCGTCTGATCTCGGAAGCTAAGCAGGGTCGGGCCTGGTTAGTACTTGGATGGGAGACCGCCTGGGAATACCAGGTGCTGTAAGCTTTATGTAGTTTACTACCCTAATGTTCTAACCATTCAAATAGCCCAATTTTGGCAGCAGATTTCGCTTACGGCCATACCACCTTGAGAACGCCCGAACTCGTCTGATCTCGGAAGCTAAGCAGGGTCGGGCCTGGTTAGTACTTGGATGGGAGACCGCCTGGGAATACCAGGTGCTGTAAGCTTTATGTAGTTTACTACCCTAATGTTCTAACCATTCAAATAGCCCAATTTTGGCAGCAGATTTCGCTTACGGCCATACCACCTTGAGAACGCCCGAACTCGTCTGATCTCGGAAGCTAAGCAGGGTCGGGCCTGGTTAGTACTTGGATGGGAGACCGCCTGGGAATACCAGGTGCTGTAAGCTTTATGTAGTTTACTACCCTAATGTTCTAACCATTCAAATAGCCCAATTTTGGCAGCAGATTTCGCTTACGGCCATACCACCTTGAGAACGCCCGAACTCGTCTGATCTCGGAAGCTAAGCAGGGTCGGGCCTGGTTAGTACTTGGATGGGAGACCGCCTGGGAATACCAGGTGCTGTAAGCTTTATTGTTTAAAAAAAAAAAAAAAAAAAAAGAGTCAATGAAATGTTTCAAAAATCCTAAATTGTCTTTTTTCCCCCTCAAAATTCCTGAAATAGTCTCTCAGTTTCTTAAGAAAGCCTGAAAGAGTCTCTTTTTTTTCTTCTTCAAATAGCCCAATTTTGGCTGCAGATTTCGCTTACGGCCATACCACCTTGAGAACGCCCGAACTCGTCTGATCTCGGAAGCTAAGCAGGGTCGGGCCTGGTTAGTACTTGGATGGGAGACCGCCTGGGAATACCAGGTGCTGTAAGCTTTATGTAGTTTACTACCCTAATGTTCTAACCATTCAAATAGCCCAATTTTGGCAGCAGATTTCGCTTACGGCCATACCACCTTGAGAACGCCCGAACTCGTCTGATCTCGGAAGCTAAGCAGGGTCGGGCCTGGTTAGTACTTGGATGGGAGACCGCCTGGGAATACCAGGTGCTGTAAGCTTTATGTAGTTTACTACCCTAATGTTCTAACCATTCAAATAGCCCAATTTTGGCAGCAGATTTCGCTTACGGCCATACCACCTTGAGAACGCCCGAACTCGTCTGATCTCGGAAGCTAAGCAGGGTCGGGCCTGGTTAGTACTTGGATGGGAGACCGCCTGGGAATACCAGGTGCTGTAAGCTTAATGTAGTTTACTACCCTAATGTTCTAACCATTCAAATAGCCCAATTTTGGCAGCAGATTTCGCTTACGGCCATACCACCTTGAGAACGCCCGAACTCGTCTGATCTCGGAAGCTAAGCAGGGTCGGGCCTGGTTAGTACTTGGATGGGAGACCGCCTGGGAATACCAGGTGCTGTAACCTTTATGTAGTTTACTACCCTAATGTTCTAACCATTCAAATAGCCCAATTTTGGCAGCAGATTTCGCTTACGGCCATACCACCTTGAGAACGCCCGAACTCGTCTGATCTCGGAAGCTAAGCAGGGTCGGGCCTGGTTAGTACTTGGATGGGAGACCGCCTGGGAATACCAGGTGCTGTAAGCTTTATGTAGTTTACTACCCTAATGTTCTAACCATTCAAATAGCCCAATTTTGGCAGCAGATTTCGCTTACGGCCATACCACCTTGAGAACGCCCGAACTCGTCTGATCTCGGAAGCTAAGCAGGGTCGGGCCTGGTTAGTACTTGGATGGGAGACCGCCTGGGAATACCAGGTGCTGTAAGCTTTATGTAGTTTACTACCCTAATGTTCTAACCATTCAAATAGCCCAATTTTGGCAGCAGATTTCGCTTACGGCCATACCACCTTGAGAACGCCCGAACTCGTCTGATCTCGGAAGCTAAGCAGGGTCGGGCCTGGTTAGTACTTGGATGGGAGACCGCCTGGGAATACCAGGTGCTGTAAGCTTTATTGTTTAAAAAAAAAAAAAAAAAAAGAGTCAATGAAATGTTTCAAAAATCCTAAATTGTCTTTTTTCCCCTCAAAATTCCTGAAATAGTCTCTCAGTTTCTTCAGAAAGCCTGAAAGAGTCTCTTTTTTTTCTTCTTCAAATAGCCCAATTTTGGCTGCAGATTTCGCTTACGGCCATACCACCTTGAGAACGCCCGAACTCGTCTGATCTCGGAAGCTAAGCAGGGTCGGGCCTGGTTAGTACTTGGATGGGAGACCGCCTGGGAATACCAGGTGCTGTAAGCTTTATGTAGTTTACTACCCTAATGTTCTAACCATTCAAATAGCCCAATTTTGGCAGCAGATTTCGCTTACGGCCATACCACCTTGAGAACGCCCGAACTCGTCTGATCTCGGAAGCTAAGCAGGGTCGGGCCTGGTTAGTACTTGGATGGGAGACCGCCTGGGAATACCAGGTGCTGTAAGCTTTATGTAGTTTACTACCCTAATGTTCTAACCATTCAAATAGCCCAATTTTGGCAGCAGATTTCGCTTACGGCCATACCACCTTGAGAACGCCCGAACTCGTCTGATCTCGGAAGCTAAGCAGGGTCGCGCCTGGTTAGTACTTGGATGGGAGACCGCCTGGGAATACCAGGTGCTGTAAGCTTTATGTAGTTTACTACCCTAATGTTCTAACCATTCAAATAGCCCAATTTTGGCAGCAGATTTCGCTTACGGCCATACCACCTTGAGAACGCCCGAACTCGTCTGATCTCGGAAGCTAAGCAGGGTCGGGCCTGGTTAGTACTTGGATGGGAGACCGCCTGGGAATACCAGGTGCTGTAAGCTTTATGTAGTTTACTACCCTAATGTTCTAACCATTCAAATAGCCCAATTTTGGCAGCAGATTTCGCTTACGGCCATACCACCTTGAGAACGCCCGAACTCGTCTGATCTCGGAAGCTAAGCAGGGTCGGGCCTGGTTAGTACTTGGATGGGAGACCGCCTGGGAATACCAGGTGCTGTAAGCTTAATGTAGTTTACTACCCTAATGTTCTAACCATTCAAATAGCCCAATTTTGGCAGCAGATTTCGCTTACGGCCATACCACCTTGAGAACGCCCGAACTCGTCTGATCTCGGAAGCTAAGCAGGGTCGGGCCTGGTTAGTACTTGGATGGGAGACCGCCTGGGAATACCAGGTGCTGTAAGCTTTATGTAGTTTACTACCCTAATGTTCTAACCATTCAAATAGCCCAATTTTGGCAGCAGATTTCGCTTACGGCCATACCACCTTGAGAACGCCCGAACTCGTCTGATCTCGGAAGCTAAGCAGGGTCGGGCCTGGTTAGTACTTGGATGGGAGACCGCCTGGGAATACCAGGTGCTGTAAGCTTTATGTAGTTTACTACCCTAATGTTCTAACCATTCAAATAGCCCAATTTTGGCAGCAGATTTCGCTTACGGCCATACCACCTTGAGAACGCCCGAACTCGTCTGATCTCGGAAGCTAAGCAGGGTCGGGCCTGGTTAGTACTTGGATGGGAGACCGCCTGGGAATACCAGGTGCTGTAAGCTTTATGTAGTTTACTACCCTAATGTTCTAACCATTCAAATAGCCCAATTTTGGCAGCAGATTTCGCTTACGGCCATACCACCTTGAGAACGCCCGAACTCGTCTGATCTCGGAAGCTAAGCAGGGTCGGGCCTGGTTAGTACTTGGATGGGAGACCGCCTGGGAATACCAGGTGCTGTAAGCTTTATTGTTTAAAAAAAAAAAAAAAAAAAAAGAGTCAATGAAATGTTTCAAAAATCCTAAATTGTCTTTTTTCCCCTCAAAATTCCTGAAATAGTCTCTCAGTTTCTTCAGAAAGCCTGAAAGAGTCTCTTTTTTTTCTTCTTCAAATAGCCCAATTTTGGCTGCAGATTTCGCTTACGGCCATACCACCTTGAGAACGCCCGAACTCGTCTGATCTCGGAAGCTAAGCAGGGTCGGGCCTGGTTAGTACTTGGATGGGAGACCGCCTGGGAATACCAGGTGCTGTAAGCTTTATGTAGTTTACTACCCTAATGTTCTAACCATTCAAATAGCCCAATTTTGGCAGCAGATTTCGCTTACGGCCATACCACCTTGAGAACGCCCGAACTCGTCTGATCTCGGAAGCTAAGCAGGGTCGGGCCTGGTTAGTACTTGGATGGGAGACCGCCTGGGAATACCAGGTGCTGTAAGCTTTATGTAGTTTACTACTACTCTAATGTTCTAACCATTCAAATAGCCCAATTTTGGCAGCAAATTTCGCTTACGGCCATACCACCTTGAGAACGCCCGAACTCGTCTGATCTCGGAAGCTAAGCAGGGTCGGGCCTGGTTAGTACTTGGATGGGAGACCGCCTGGGAATACCAGGTGCTGTAAGCTTTATTGTTTAAAAAAAAAAAAAAAAAAAAAAGAGTCAATGAAATGTTTCAAAAATCCTAAATTGTCTTTTTTCCCCTCAAAATTCCTGAAATAGTCTCTCAGTTTCTTCAGAAAGCCTGAAAGAGTCTCTTTTTTTTCTTCTTCAAATAGCCCAATTTTGGCTGCAGATTTCGCTTACGGCCATACCACCTTGAGAACGCCCGAACTCGTCTGATCTCGGAAGCTAAGCAGGGTCGGGCCTGGTTAGTACTTGGATGGGAGACCGCCTGGGAATACCAGGTGCTGTAAGCTTTATGTAGTTTACTACCCTAATGTTCTAACCATTCAAATAGCCCAATTTTGGCAGCAGATTTCGCTTACGGCCATACCACCTTGAGAACGCCCGAACTCGTCTGATCTCGGAAGCTAAGCAGGGTCGGGCCTGGTTAGTACTTGGATGGGAGACCGCCTGGGAATACCAGGTGCTGTAAGCTTTATGTAGTTTACTACCCTAATGTTCTAACCATTCAAATAGCCCAATTTTGGCAGCAGATTTCGCTTACGGCCATACCACCTTGAGAACGCCCGAACTCGTCTGATCTCGGAAGCTAAGCAGGGTCGGGCCTGGTTAGTACTTGGATGGGAGACCGCCTGGGAATACCAGGTGCTGTAAGCTTTATGTAGTTTACTACCCTAATGTTCTAACCATTCAAATAGCCCAATTTTGGCAGCAGATTTCGCTTACGGCCATACCACCTTGAGAACGCCCGAACTCGTCTGATCTCGGAAGCTAAGCAGGGTCGGGCCTGGTTAGTACTTGGATGGGAGACCGCCTGGGAATACCAGGTGCTGTAAGCTTTATGTAGTTTACTACCCTAATGTTCTAACCATTCAAATAGCCCAATTTTGGCAGCAGATTTCGCTTACGGCCATACCACCTTGAGAACGCCCGAACTCGTCTGATCTCGGAAGCTAAGCAGGGTCGGGCCTGGTTAGTACTTGGATGGGAGACCGCCTGGGAATACCAGGTGCTGTAAGCTTTATTGTTTAAAAAAAAAAAAAAAAAAAAAAGAGTCAATGAAATGTTTCAAAAATCCTAAATTGTCTTTTTTCCCCCTCAAAATTCCTGAAATAGTCTCTCAGTTTCTTAAGAAAGCCTGAAAGAGTCTCTTTTTTTTCTTCTTCAAATAGCCCAATTTTGGCTGCAGATTTCGCTTACGGCCATACCACCTTGAGAACGCCCGAACTCGTCTGATCTCGGAAGCTAAGCAGGGTCGGGCCTGGTTAGTACTTGGATGGGAGACCGCCTGGGAATACCAGGTGCTGTAAGCTTTATGTAGTTTACTACCCTAATGTTCTAACCATTCAAATAGCCCAATTTTGGCAGCAGATTTCGCTTACGGCCATACCACCTTGAGAACGCCCGAACTCGTCTGATCTCGGAAGCTAAGCAGGGTCGGGCCTGGTTAGTACTTGGATGGGAGACCGCCTGGGAATACCAGGTGCTGTAAGCTTTATGTAGTTTACTACCCTAATGTTCTAACCATTCAAATAGCCCAATTTTGGCAGCAGATTTCGCTTACGGCCATACCACCTTGAGAACGCCCGAACTCGTCTGATCTCGGAAGCTAAGCAGGGTCGGGCCTGGTTAGTACTTGGATGGGAGACCGCCTGGGAATACCAGGTGCTGTAAGCTTAATGTAGTTTACTACCCTAATGTTCTAACCATTCAAATAGCCCAATTTTGGCAGCAGATTTCGCTTACGGCCATACCACCTTGAGAACGCCCGAACTCGTCTGATCTCGGAAGCTAAGCAGGGTCGGGCCTGGTTAGTACTTGGATGGGAGACCGCCTGGGAATACCAGGTGCTGTAAGCTTTATTGTTTAAAAAAAAAAAAAAAAAAAAAGAGTCAATGAAATGTTTCAAAAATCCTAAATTGTCTTTTTTCCCCTCAAAATTCCTGAAATAGTCTCTCAGTTTCTTCAGAAAGCCTGAAAGAGTCTCTTTTTTTTCTTCTTCAAATAGCCCAATTTTGGCTGCAGATTTCGCTTACGGCCATACCACCTTGAGAACGCCCGAACTCGTCTGATCTCGGAAGCTAAGCAGGGTCGGGCCTGGTTAGTACTTGGATGGGAGACCGCCTGGGAATACCAGGTGCTGTAAGCTTTATGTAGTTTACTACCCTAATGTTCTAACCATTCAAATAGCCCAATTTTGGCAGCAGATTTCGCTTACGGCCATACCACCTTGAGAACGCCCGAACTCGTCTGATCTCGGAAGCTAAGCAGGGTCGGGCCTGGTTAGTACTTGGATGGGAGACCGCCTGGGAATACCAGGTGCTGTAAGCTTTATGTAGTTTACTACCCTAATGTTCTAACCATTCAAATAGCCCAATTTTGGCAGCAGATTTCGCTTACGGCCATACCACCTTGAGAACGCCCGAACTCGTCTGATCTCGGAAGCTAAGCAGGGTCGGGCCTGGTTAGTACTTGGATGGGAGACCGCCTGGGAATACCAGGTGCTGTAAGCTTTATTGTTTAAAAAAAAAAAAAAAAAAAAGAGTCAATGAAATGTTTCAAAAATCCTAAATTGTCTTTTTTCCCCCTCAAAATTCCTGAAATAGTCTCTCAGTTTCTTAAGAAAGCCTGAAAGAGTCTCTTTTTTTTCTTCTTCAAATAGCCCAATTTTGGCTGCAGATTTCGCTTACGGCCATACCACCTTGAGAACGCCCGAACTCGTCTGATCTCGGAAGCTAAGCAGGGTCGGGCCTGGTTAGTACTTGGATGGGAGACCGCCTGGGAATACCAGATGCTGTAAGCTTTATGTAGTTTACTACCCTAATGTTCTAACCATTCAAATAGCCCAATTTTGGCAGCAGATTTCGCTTACGGCCATACCACCTTGAGAACGCCCGAACTCGTCTGATCTCGGAAGCTAAGCAGGGTCGGGCCTGGTTAGTACTTGGATGGGAGACCGCCTGGGAATACCAGGTGCTGTAAGCTTTATGTAGTTTACTACCCTAATGTTCTAACCATTCAAATAGCCCAATTTTGGCAGCAGATTTCGCTTACGGCCATACCACCTTGAGAACGCCCGAACTCGTCTGATCTCGGAAGCTAAGCAGGGTCGGGCCTGGTTAGTACTTGGATGGGAGACCGCCTGGGAATACCAGGTGCTGTAAGCTTAATGTAGTTTACTACCCTAATGTTCTAACCATTCAAATAGCCCAATTTTGGCAGCAGATTTCGCTTACGGCCATACCACCTTGAGAACGCCCGAACTCGTCTGATCTCGGAAGCTAAGCAGGGTCGGGCCTGGTTAGTACTTGGATGGGAGACCGCCTGGGAATACCAGGTGCTGTAAGCTTTATGTAGTTTACTACCCTAATGTTCTAACCATTCAAATAGCCCAATTTTGGCAGCAGATTTCGCTTACGGCCATACCACCTTGAGAACGCCCGAACTCGTCTGATCTCGGAAGCTAAGCAGTGTCGGGCCTGGTTAGTACTTGGATGGGAGACCGCCTGGGAATACCAGGTGCTGTAAGCTTTATGTAGTTTACTACCCTAATGTTCTAACCATTCAAATAGCCCAATTTTGGCAGCAGATTTCGCTTACGGCCATACCACCTTGAGAACGCCCGAACTCGTCTGATCTCGGAAGCTAAGCAGGGTCGGGCCTGGTTAGTACTTGGATGGGAGACCGCCTGGGAATACCAGGTGCTGTAAGCTTAATGTAGTTTACTACCCTAATGTTCTAACCATTCAAATAGCCCAATTTTGGCAGCAGATTTCGCTTACGGCCATACCACCTTGAGAACGCCCGAACTCGTCTGATCTCGGAAGCTAAGCAGGGTCGGGCCTGGTTAGTACTTGGATGGGAGACCGCCTGGGAATACCAGGTGCTGTAAGCTTTATGTAGTTTACTACCCTAATGTTCTAACCATTCAAATAGCCCAATTTTGGCAGCAGATTTCGCTTACGGCCATACCACCTTGAGAACGCCCGAACTCGTCTGATCTCGGAAGCTAAGCAGGGTCGGGCCTGGTTAGTACTTGGATGGGAGACCGCCTGGGAATACCAGGTGCTGTAAGCTTTATGTAGTTTACTACCCTAATGTTCTAACCATTCAAATAGCCCAATTTTGGCAGCAGATTTCGCTTACGGCCATACCACCTTGAGAACGCCCGAACTCGTCTGATCTCGGAAGCTAAGCAGGGTCGGGCCTGGTTAGTACTTGGATGGGAGACCGCCTGGGAATACCAGGTGCTGTAAGCTTTATGTAGTTTACTACCCTAATGTTCTAACCATTCAAATAGCCCAATTTTGGCAGCAGATTTCGCTTACGGCCATACCACCTTGAGAACGCCCGAACTCGTCTGATCTCGGAAGCTAAGCAGGGTCGGGCCTGGTTAGTACTTGGATGGGAGACCGCCTGGGAATACCAGGTGCTGTAAGCTTTATTGTTTAAAAAAAAAAAAAAAAAAAAGAGTCAATGAAATGTTTCAAAAATCCTAAATTGTCTTTTTTCCCCCTCAAAATTCCTGAAATAGTCTCTCAGTTTCTTAAGAAAGCCTGAAAGAGTCTCTTTTTTTTCTTCTTCAAATAGCCCAATTTTGGCTGCAGATTTCGCTTACGGCCATACCACCTTGAGAACGCCCGAACTCGTCTGATCTCGGAAGCTAAGCAGGGTCGGGCCTGGTTAGTACTTGGATGGGAGACCGCCTGGGAATACCAGGTGCTGTAAGCTTTATGTAGTTTACTACCCTAATGTTCTAACCATTCAAATAGCCCAATTTTGGCAGCAGATTTCGCTTACGGCCATACCACCTTGAGAACGCCCGAACTCGTCTGATCTCGGAAGCTAAGCAGGGTCGGGCCTGGTTAGTACTTGGATGGGAGACCGCCTGGGAATACCAGGTGCTGTAAGCTTTATGTAGTTTACTACCCTAATGTTCTAACCATTCAAATAGCCCAATTTTGGCAGCAGATTTCGCTTACGGCCATACCACCTTGAGAACGCCCGAACTCGTCTGATCTCGGAAGCTAAGCAGGGTCGGGCCTGGTTAGTACTTGGATGGGAGACCGCCTGGGAATACCAGGTGCTGTAAGCTTAATGTAGTTTACTACCCTAATGTTCTAACCATTCAAATAGCCCAATTTTGGCAGCAGATTTCGCTTACGGCCATACCACCTTGAGAACGCCCGAACTCGTCTGATCTCGGAAGCTAAGCAGGGTCGGGCCTGGTTAGTACTTGGATGGGAGACCGCCTGGGAATACCAGGTGCTGTAACCTTTATGTAGTTTACTACCCTAATGTTCTAACCATTCAAATAGCCCAATTTTGGCAGCAGATTTCGCTTACGGCCATACCACCTTGAGAACGCCCGAACTCGTCTGATCTCGGAAGCTAAGCAGGGTCGGGCCTGGTTAGTACTTGGATGGGAGACCGCCTGGGAATACCAGGTGCTGTAAGCTTTATGTAGTTTACTACCCTAATGTTCTAACCATTCAAATAGCCCAATTTTGGCAGCAGATTTCGCTTACGGCCATACCACCTTGAGAACGCCCGAACTCGTCTGATCTCGGAAGCTAAGCAGGGTCGGGCCTGGTTAGTACTTGGATGGGAGACCGCCTGGGAATACCAGGTGCTGTAAGCTTTATGTAGTTTACTACCCTAATGTTCTAACCATTCAAATAGCCCAATTTTGGCAGCAGATTTCGCTTACGGCCATACCACCTTGAGAACGCCCGAACTCGTCTGATCTCGGAAGCTAAGCAGGGTCGGGCCTGGTTAGTACTTGGATGGGAGACCGCCTGGGAATACCAGGTGCTGTAAGCTTTATTGTTTAAAAAAAAAAAAAAAAAAAGAGTCAATGAAATGTTTCAAAAATCCTAAATTGTCTTTTTTCCCCTCAAAATTCCTGAAATAGTCTCTCAGTTTCTTCAGAAAGCCTGAAAGAGTCTCTTTTTTTTCTTCTTCAAATAGCCCAATTTTGGCTGCAGATTTCGCTTACGGCCATACCACCTTGAGAACGCCCGAACTCGTCTGATCTCGGAAGCTAAGCAGGGTCGGGCCTGGTTAGTACTTGGATGGGAGACCGCCTGGGAATACCAGGTGCTGTAAGCTTTATGTAGTTTACTACCCTAATGTTCTAACCATTCAAATAGCCCAATTTTGGCAGCAGATTTCGCTTACGGCCATACCACCTTGAGAACGCCCGAACTCGTCTGATCTCGGAAGCTAAGCAGGGTCGGGCCTGGTTAGTACTTGGATGGGAGACCGCCTGGGAATACCAGGTGCTGTAAGCTTTATGTAGTTTACTACCCTAATGTTCTAACCATTCAAATAGCCCAATTTTGGCAGCAGATTTCGCTTACGGCCATACCACCTTGAGAACGCCCGAACTCGTCTGATCTCGGAAGCTAAGCAGGGTCGCGCCTGGTTAGTACTTGGATGGGAGACCGCCTGGGAATACCAGGTGCTGTAAGCTTTATGTAGTTTACTACCCTAATGTTCTAACCATTCAAATAGCCCAATTTTGGCAGCAGATTTCGCTTACGGCCATACCACCTTGAGAACGCCCGAACTCGTCTGATCTCGGAAGCTAAGCAGGGTCGGGCCTGGTTAGTACTTGGATGGGAGACCGCCTGGGAATACCAGGTGCTGTAAGCTTTATGTAGTTTACTACCCTAATGTTCTAACCATTCAAATAGCCCAATTTTGGCAGCAGATTTCGCTTACGGCCATACCACCTTGAGAACGCCCGAACTCGTCTGATCTCGGAAGCTAAGCAGGGTCGGGCCTGGTTAGTACTTGGATGGGAGACCGCCTGGGAATACCAGGTGCTGTAAGCTTAATGTAGTTTACTACCCTAATGTTCTAACCATTCAAATAGCCCAATTTTGGCAGCAGATTTCGCTTACGGCCATACCACCTTGAGAACGCCCGAACTCGTCTGATCTCGGAAGCTAAGCAGGGTCGGGCCTGGTTAGTACTTGGATGGGAGACCGCCTGGGAATACCAGGTGCTGTAAGCTTTATGTAGTTTACTACCCTAATGTTCTAACCATTCAAATAGCCCAATTTTGGCAGCAGATTTCGCTTACGGCCATACCACCTTGAGAACGCCCGAACTCGTCTGATCTCGGAAGCTAAGCAGGGTCGGGCCTGGTTAGTACTTGGATGGGAGACCGCCTGGGAATACCAGGTGCTGTAAGCTTTATGTAGTTTACTACCCTAATGTTCTAACCATTCAAATAGCCCAATTTTGGCAGCAGATTTCGCTTACGGCCATACCACCTTGAGAACGCCCGAACTCGTCTGATCTCGGAAGCTAAGCAGGGTCGGGCCTGGTTAGTACTTGGATGGGAGACCGCCTGGGAATACCAGGTGCTGTAAGCTTTATGTAGTTTACTACCCTAATGTTCTAACCATTCAAATAGCCCAATTTTGGCAGCAGATTTCGCTTACGGCCATACCACCTTGAGAACGCCCGAACTCGTCTGATCTCGGAAGCTAAGCAGGGTCGGGCCTGGTTAGTACTTGGATGGGAGACCGCCTGGGAATACCAGGTGCTGTAAGCTTTATGTAGTTTACTACCCTAATGTTCTAACCATTCAAATAGCCCAATTTTGGCAGCAGATTTCGCTTACGGCCATACCACCTTGAGAACGCCCGAACTCGTCTGATCTCGGAAGCTAAGCAGGGTCGGGCCTGGTTAGTACTTGGATGGGAGACCGCCTGGGAATACCAGGTGCTGTAAGCTTTATTGTTTAAAAAAAAAAAAAAAAAAAAGAGTCAATGAAATGTTTCAAAAATCCTAAATTGTCTTTTTTCCCCCTCAAAATTCCTGAAATAGTGTTTCAGTTTCTTAAGAAAGCCTGAAAGAGTCTCTTTTTTTTCTTCTTCAAATAGCCCAATTTTGGCTGCAGATTTCGCTTACGGCCATACCACCTTGAGAACGCCCGAACTCGTCTGATCTCGGAAGCTAAGCAGGGTCGGGCCTGGTTAGTACTTGGATGGGAGACCGCCTGGGAATACCAGGTGCTGTAAGCTTTATGTAGTTTACTACCCTAATGTTCTAACCATTCAAATAGCCCAATTTTGGCAGCAGATTTCGCTTACGGCCATACCACCTTGAGAACGCCCGAACTCGTCTGATCTCGGAAGCTAAGCAGGGTCGGGCCTGGTTAGTACTTGGATGGGAGACCGCCTGGGAATACCAGGTGCTGTAAGCTTTATGTAGTTTACTACCCTAATGTTCTAACCATTCAAATAGCCCAATTTTGGCAGCAGATTTCGCTTACGGCCATACCACCTTGAGAACGCCCGAACTCGTCTGATCTCGGAAGCTAAGCAGGGTCGGGCCTGGTTAGTACTTGGATGGGAGACCGCCTGGGAATACCAGGTGCTGTAAGCTTAATGTAGTTTACTACCCTAATGTTCTAACCATTCAAATAGCCCAATTTTGGCAGCAGATTTCGCTTACGGCCATACCACCTTGAGAACGCCCGAACTCGTCTGATCTCGGAAGCTAAGCAGGGTCGGGCCTGGTTAGTACTTGGATGGGAGACCGCCTGGGAATACCAGGTGCTGTAACCTTTATGTAGTTTACTACCCTAATGTTCTAACCATTCAAATAGCCCAATTTTGGCAGCAGATTTCGCTTACGGCCATACCACCTTGAGAACGCCCGAACTCGTCTGATCTCGGAAGCTAAGCAGGGTCGGGCCTGGTTAGTACTTGGATGGGAGACCGCCTGGGAATACCAGGTGCTGTAAGCTTTATGTAGTTTACTACCCTAATGTTCTAACCATTCAAATAGCCCAATTTTGGCAGCAGATTTCGCTTACGGCCATACCACCTTGAGAACGCCCGAACTCGTCTGATCTCGGAAGCTAAGCAGGGTCGGGCCTGGTTAGTACTTGGATGGGAGACCGCCTGGGAATACCAGGTGCTGTAAGCTTTATGTAGTTTACTACCCTAATGTTCTAACCATTCAAATAGCCCAATTTTGGCAGCAGATTTCGCTTACGGCCATACCACCTTGAGAACGCCCGAACTCGTCTGATCTCGGAAGCTAAGCAGGGTCGGGCCTGGTTAGTACTTGGATGGGAGACCGCCTGGGAATACCAGGTGCTGTAAGCTTTATTGTTTAAAAAAAAAAAAAAAAAAAGAGTCAATGAAATGTTTCAAAAATCCTAAATTGTCTTTTTTCCCCTCAAAATTCCTGAAATAGTCTCTCAGTTTCTTCAGAAAGCCTGAAAGAGTCTCTTTTTTTTCTTCTTCAAATAGCCCAATTTTGGCTGCAGATTTCGCTTACGGCCATACCACCTTGAGAACGCCCGAACTCGTCTGATCTCGGAAGCTAAGCAGGGTCGGGCCTGGTTAGTACTTGGATGGGAGACCGCCTGGGAATACCAGGTGCTGTAAGCTTTATGTAGTTTACTACCCTAATGTTCTAACCATTCAAATAGCCCAATTTTGGCAGCAGATTTCGCTTACGGCCATACCACCTTGAGAACGCCCGAACTCGTCTGATCTCGGAAGCTAAGCAGGGTCGGGCCTGGTTAGTACTTGGATGGGAGACCGCCTGGGAATACCAGGTGCTGTAAGCTTTATGTAGTTTACTACCCTAATGTTCAAACCATTCAAATAGCCCAATTTTGGCAGCAGATTTCGCTTACGGCCATACCACCTTGAGAACGCCCGAACTCGTCTGATCTCGGAAGCTAAGCAGGGTCGCGCCTGGTTAGTACTTGGATGGGAGACCGCCTGGGAATACCAGGTGCTGTAAGCTTTATGTAGTTTACTACCCTAATGTTCTAACCATTCAAATAGCCCAATTTTGGCAGCAGATTTCGCTTACGGCCATACCACCTTGAGAACGCCCGAACTCGTCTGATCTCGGAAGCTAAGCAGGGTCGGGCCTGGTTAGTACTTGGATGGGAGACCGCCTGGGAATACCAGGTGCTGTAAGCTTTATGTAGTTTACTACCCTAATGTTCTAACCATTCAAATAGCCCAATTTTGGCAGCAGATTTCGCTTACGGCCATACCACCTTGAGAACGCCCGAACTCGTCTGATCTCGGAAGCTAAGCAGGGTCGGGCCTGGTTAGTACTTGGATGGGAGACCGCCTGGGAATACCAGGTGCTGTAAGCTTTATGTAGTTTACTACCCTAATGTTCTAACCATTCAAATAGCCCAATTTTGGCAGCAGATTTCGCTTACGGCCATACCACCTTGAGAACGCTCGAACTCGTCTGATCTCGGAAGCTAAGCAGGGTCGGGCCTGGTTAGTACTTGGATGGGAGACCGCCTGGGAATACCAGGTGCTGTAAGCTTTATGTAGTTTACTACCCTAATGTTCTAACCATTCAAATAGCCCAATTTTGGCAGCAGATTTCGCTTACGGCCATACCACCTTGAGAACGCCCGAACTCGTCTGATCTCGGAAGCTAAGCAGGGTCGGGCCTGGTTAGTACTTGGATGGGAGACCGCCTGGGAATACCAGGTGCTGTAAGCTTTATGTAGTTTACTACCCTAATGTTCTAACCATTCAAATAGCCCAATTTTGGCAGCAGATTTCGCTTACGGCCATACCACCTTGAGAATGCCCGAACTCGTCTGATCTCGGAAGCTAAGCAGGGTCGGGCCTGGTTAGTACTTGGATGGGAGACCGCCTGGGAATACCAGGTGCTGTAAGCTTTATTGTTTAAAAAAAAAAAAAAAAAAAAAGAGTCAATGAAATGTTTCAAAAATCCTAAATTGTCTTTTTTCCCCTCAAAATTCCTGAAATAGTCTCTCAGTTTCTTCAGAAAGCCTGAAAGAGTCTCTTTTTTTTCTTCTTCAAATAGCCCAATTTTGGCTGCAGATTTCGCTTACGGCCATACCACCTTGAGAACGCCCGAACTCGTCTGATCTCGGAAGCTAAGCAGGGTCGGGCCTGGTTAGTACTTGGATGGGAGACCGCCTGGGAATACCAGGTGCTGTAAGCTTTATGTAGTTTACTACCCTAATGTTCTAACCATTCAAATAGCCCAATTTTGGCAGCAGATTTCGCTTACGGCCATACCACCTTGAGAACGCCCGAACTCGTCTGATCTCGGAAGCTAAGCAGGGTCGGGCCTGGTTAGTACTTGGATGGGAGACCGCCTGGGAATACCAGGTGCTGTAAGCTTTATGTAGTTTACTACCCTAATGTTCTAACCATTCAAATAGCCCAATTTTGGCAGCAGATTTCGCTTACGGCCATACCACCTTGAGAACGCCCGAACTCGTCTGATCTCGGAAGCTAAGCAGGGTCGGGCCTGGTTAGTACTTGGATGGGAGACCGCCTGGGAATACCAGGTGCTGTAAGCTTTATTGTTTAAAAAAAAAAAAAAAAAAAAAAGAGTCAATGAAATGTTTCAAAAATCCTAAATTGTCTTTTTTCCCCCTCAAAATTCCTGAAATAGTCTCTCAGTTTCTTAAGAAAGCCTGAAAGAGTCTCTTTTTTTTCTTCTTCAAATAGCCCAATTTTGGCTGTAGATTTCGCTTACGGCCATACCACCTTGAGAACGCCCGAACTCGTCTGATCTCGGAAGCTAAGCAGGGTCGGGCCTGGTTAGTACTTGGATGGGAGACCGCCTGGGAATACCAGGTGCTGTAAGCTTTATGTAGTTTACTACCCTAATGTTCTAACCATTCAAATAGCCCAATTTTGGCAGCAGATTTCGCTTACGGCCATACCACCTTGAGAACGCCCGAACTCGTCTGATCTCGGAAGCTAAGCAGGGTCGGGCCTGGTTAGTACTTGGATGGGAGACCGCCTGGGAATACCAGGTGCTGTAAGCTTTATGTAGTTTACTACCCTAATGTTCTAACCATTCAAATAGCCCAATTTTGGCAGCAGATTTCGCTTACGGCCATACCACCTTGAGAACGCCCGAACTCGTCTGATCTCGGAAGCTAAGCAGGGTCGGGCCTGGTTAGTACTTGGATGGGAGACCGCCTGGGAATACCAGGTGCTGTAAGCTTTATGTAGTTTACTACCCTAATGTTCTAACCATTCAAATAGCCCAATTTTGGCAGGAGATTTCGCTTACGGCCATACCACCTTGAGAACGCCCGAACTCGTCTGATCTCGGAAGCTAAGCAGGGTCGGGCCTGGTTAGTACTTGGATGGGAGACCGCCTGGGAATACCAGGTGCTGTAAGCTTTATGTAGTTTACTACCCTAATGTTCTAACCATTCAAATAGCCCAATTTTGGCAGCAGATTTCGCTTACGGCCATACCACCTTGAGAACGCCCGAACTCGTCTGATCTCGGAAGCTAAGCAGGGTCGGGCCTGGTTAGTACTTGGATGGGAGACCGCCTGGGAATACCAGGTGCTGTAAGCTTTATGTAGTTTACTACCCTAATGTTCTAACCATTCAAATAGCCCAATTTTGGCAGCAGATTTCGCTTACGGCCATACCACCTTGAGAACGCCCGAACTCGTCTGATCTCGGAAGCTAAGCAGGGTCGGGCCTGGTTAGTACTTGGATGGGAGACCGCCTGGGAATACCAGGTGCTGTAAGCTTTATTGTTTAAAAAAAAAAAAAAAAAAAAGAGTCAATGAAATGTTTCAAAAATCCTAAATTGTCTTTTTTCCCCCTCAAAATTCCTGAAATAGTCTCTCAGTTTCTTAAGAAAGCCTGAAAGAGTCTCTTTTTTTTCTTCTTCAAATAGCCCAATTTTGGCTGCAGATTTCGCTTACGGCCATACCACCTTGAGAACGCCCGAACTCGTCTGATCTCGGAAGCTAAGCAGGGTCGGGCCTGGTTAGTACTTGGATGGGAGACCGCCTGGGAATACCAGGTGCTGTAAGCTTTATGTAGTTTACTACCCTAATGTTCTAACCATTCAAATAGCCCAATTTTGGCAGCAGATTTCGCTTACGGCCATACCACCTTGAGAACGCCCGAACTCGTCTGATCTCGGAAGCTAAGCAGGGTCGGGCCTGGTTAGTACTTGGATGGGAGACCGCCTGGGAATACCAGGTGCTGTAAGCTTTATGTAGTTTACTACCCTAATGTTCTAACCATTCAAATAGCCCAATTTTGGCAGCAGATTTCGCTTACGGCCATACCACCTTGAGAACGCCCGAACTCGTCTGATCTCGGAAGCTAAGCAGGGTCGGGCCTGGTTAGTACTTGGATGGGAGACCGCCTGGGAATACCAGGTGCTGTAAGCTTAATGTAGTTTACTACCCTAATGTTCTAACCATTCAAATAGCCCAATTTTGGCAGCAGATTTCGCTTACGGCCATACCACCTTGAGAACGCCCGAACTCGTCTGATCTCGGAAGCTAAGCAGGGTCGGGCCTGGTTAGTACTTGGATGGGAGACCGCCTGGGAATACCAGGTGCTGTAACCTTTATGTAGTTTACTACCCTAATGTTCTAACCATTCAAATAGCCCAATTTTGGCAGCAGATTTCGCTTACGGCCATACCACCTTGAGAACGCCCGAACTCGTCTGATCTCGGAAGCTAAGCAGGGTCGGGCCTGGTTAGTACTTGGATGGGAGACCGCCTGGGAATACCAGGTGCTGTAAGCTTTATGTAGTTTACTACCCTAATGTTCTAACCATTCAAATAGCCCAATTTTGGCAGCAGATTTCGCTTACGGCCATACCACCTTGAGAACGCCCGAACTCGTCTGATCTCGGAAGCTAAGCAGGGTCGGGCCTGGTTAGTACTTGGATGGGAGACCGCCTGGGAATACCAGGTGCTGTAAGCTTTATGTAGTTTACTACCCTAATGTTCTAACCATTCAAATAGCCCAATTTTGGCAGCAGATTTCGCTTACGGCCATACCACCTTGAGAACGCCCGAACTCGTCTGATCTCGGAAGCTAAGCAGGGTCGGGCCTGGTTAGTACTTGGATGGGAGACCGCCTGGGAATACCAGGTGCTGTAACCTTTATGTAGTTTACTACCCTAATGTTCTAACCATTCAAATAGCCCAATTTTGGCAGCAGATTTCGCTTACGGCCATACCACCTTGAGAACGCCCGAACTCGTCTGATCTCGGAAGCTAAGCAGGGTCGGGCCTGGTTAGTACTTGGATGGGAGACCGCCTGGGAATACCAGGTGCTGTAAGCTTTATGTAGTTTACTACCCTAATGTTCTAACCATTCAAATAGCCCAATTTTGGCAGCAGATTTCGCTTACGGCCATACCACCTTGAGAACGCCCGAACTCGTCTGATCTCGGAAGCTAAGCAGGGTCGGGCCTGGTTAGTACTTGGATGGGAGACCGCCTGGGAATACCAGGTGCTGTAAGCTTTATGTAGTTTACTACCCTAATGTTCTAACCATTCAAATAGCCCAATTTTGGCAGCAGATTTCGCTTACGGCCATACCACCTTGAGAACGCCCGAACTCGTCTGATCTCGGAAGCTAAGCAGGGTCGGGCCTGGTTAGTACTTGGATGGGAGACCGCCTGGGAATACCAGGTGCTGTAAGCTTTATTGTTTAAAAAAAAAAAAAAAAAAAGAGTCAATGAAATGTTTCAAAAATCCTAAATTGTCTTTTTTCCCCTCAAAATTCCTGAAATAGTCTCTCAGTTTCTTCAGAAAGCCTGAAAGAGTCTCTTTTTTTTCTTCTTCAAATAGCCCAATTTTGGCTGCAGATTTCGCTTAAGGCCATACCACCTTGAGAACGCCCGAACTCGTCTGATCTCGGAAGCTAAGCAGGGTCGGGCCTGGTTAGTACTTGGATGGGAGACCGCCTGGGAATACCAGGTGCTGTAAGCTTTATGTAGTTTACTACCCTAATGTTCTAACCATTCAAATAGCCCAATTTTGGCAGCAGATTTCGCTTACGGCCATACCACCTTGAGAACGCCCGAACTCGTCTGATCTCGGAAGCTAAGCAGGGTCGGGCCTGGTTAGTACTTGGATGGGAGACCGCCTGGGAATACCAGGTGCTGTAAGCTTTATGTAGTTTACTACCCTAATGTTCTAACCATTCAAATAGCCCAATTT
This sequence comes from Pimephales promelas, assembly GCF_988280905.1. Classification (NCBI taxonomy): domain Eukaryota; kingdom Metazoa; phylum Chordata; class Actinopteri; order Cypriniformes; family Leuciscidae; genus Pimephales; species Pimephales promelas. The sequence goes on from NC_142771.1 coordinate 47,254,524, forward strand.
TGGCAGCAGATTTCGCTTACGGCCATACCACCTTGAGAACGCCCGAACTCGTCTGATCTCGGAAGCTAAGCAGGGTCGCGCCTGGTTAGTACTTGGATGGGAGACCGCCTGGGAATACCAGGTGCTGTAAGCTTTATGTAGTTTACTACCCTAATGTTCTAACCATTCAAATAGCCCAATTTTGGCAGCAGATTTCGCTTACGGCCATACCACCTTGAGAACGCCCGAACTCGTCTGATCTCGGAAGCTAAGCAGGGTCGGGCCTGGTTAGTACTTGGATGGGAGACCGCCTGGGAATACCAGGTGCTGTAAGCTTTATGTAGTTTACTACCCTAATGTTCTAACCATTCAAATAGCCCAATTTTGGCAGCAGATTTCGCTTACGGCCATACCACCTTGAGAACGCCCGAACTCGTCTGATCTCGGAAGCTAAGCAGGGTCGGGCCTGGTTAGTACTTGGATGGGAGACCGCCTGGGAATACCAGGTGCTGTAAGCTTTATGTAGTTTACTACCCTAATGTTCTAACCATTCAAATAGCCCAATTTTGGCAGCAGATTTCGCTTACGGCCATACCACCTTGAGAACGCTCGAACTCGTCTGATCTCGGAAGCTAAGCAGGGTCGGGCCTGGTTAGTACTTGGATGGGAGACCGCCTGGGAATACCAGGTGCTGTAAGCTTTATGTAGTTTACTACCCTAATGTTCTAACCATTCAAATAGCCCAATTTTGGCAGCAGATTTCGCTTACGGCCATACCACCTTGAGAACGCCCGAACTCGTCTGATCTCGGAAGCTAAGCAGGGTCGGGCCTGGTTAGTACTTGGATGGGAGACCGCCTGGGAATACCAGGTGCTGTAAGCTTTATGTAGTTTACTACCCTAATGTTCTAACCATTCAAATAGCCCAATTTTGGCAGCAGATTTCGCTTACGGCCATACCACCTTGAGAACGCCCGAACTCGTCTGATCTCGGAAGCTAAGCAGGGTCGGGCCTGGTTAGTACTTGGATGGGAGACCGCCTGGGAATACCAGGTGCTGTAAGCTTTATTGTTTAAAAAAAAAAAAAAAAAAAAAGAGTCAATGAAATGTTTCAAAAATCCTAAATTGTCTTTTTTCCCCCTCAAAATTCCTGAAATAGTCTCTCAGTTTCTTAAGAAAGCCTGAAAGAGTCTCTTTTTTTTCTTCTTCAAATAGCCCAATTTTGGCTGCAGATTTCGCTTACGGCCATACCACCTTGAGAACGCCCGAACTCGTCTGATCTCGGAAGCTAAGCAGGGTCGGGCCTGGTTAGTACTTGGATGGGAGACCGCCTGGGAATACCAGGTGCTGTAAGCTTTATGTAGTTTACTACCCTAATGTTCTAACCATTCAAATAGCCCAATTTTGGCAGCAGATTTCGCTTACGGCCATACCACCTTGAGAACGCCCGAACTCGTCTGATCTCGGAAGCTAAGCAGGGTCGGGCCTGGTTAGTACTTGGATGGGAGACCGCCTGGGAATACCAGGTGCTGTAAGCTTTATGTAGTTTACTACCCTAATGTTCTAACCATTCAAATAGCCCAATTTTGGCAGCAGATTTCGCTTACGGCCATACCACCTTGAGAACGCCCGAACTCGTCTGATCTCGGAAGCTAAGCAGGGTCGGGCCTGGTTAGTACTTGGATGGGAGACCGCCTGGGAATACCAGGTGCTGTAAGCTTAATGTAGTTTACTACCCTAATGTTCTAACCATTCAAATAGCCCAATTTTGGCAGCAGATTTCGCTTACGGCCATACCACCTTGAGAACGCCCGAACTCGTCTGATCTCGGAAGCTAAGCAGGGTCGGGCCTGGTTAGTACTTGGATGGGAGACCGCCTGGGAATACCAGGTGCTGTAACCTTTATGTAGTTTACTACCCTAATGTTCTAACCATTCAAATAGCCCAATTTTGGCAGCAGATTTCGCTTACGGCCATACCACCTTGAGAACGCCCGAACTCGTCTGATCTCGGAAGCTAAGCAGGGTCGGGCCTGGTTAGTACTTGGATGGGAGACCGCCTGGGAATACCAGGTGCTGTAAGCTTTATGTAGTTTACTACCCTAATGTTCTAACCATTCAAATAGCCCAATTTTGGCAGCAGATTTCGCTTACGGCCATACCACCTTGAGAACGCCCGAACTCGTCTGATCTCGGAAGCTAAGCAGGGTCGGGCCTGGTTAGTACTTGGATGGGAGACCGCCTGGGAATACCAGGTGCTGTAAGCTTTATGTAGTTTACTACCCTAATGTTCTAACCATTCAAATAGCCCAATTTTGGCAGCAGATTTCGCTTACGGCCATACCACCTTGAGAACGCCCGAACTCGTCTGATCTCGGAAGCTAAGCAGGGTCGGGCCTGGTTAGTACTTGGATGGGAGACCGCCTGGGAATACCAGGTGCTGTAAGCTTTATTGTTTAAAAAAAAAAAAAAAAAAAGAGTCAATGAAATGTTTCAAAAATCCTAAATTGTCTTTTTTCCCCTCAAAATTCCTGAAATAGTCTCTCAGTTTCTTCAGAAAGCCTGAAAGAGTCTCTTTTTTTTCTTCTTCAAATAGCCCAATTTTGGCTGCAGATTTCGCTTACGGCCATACCACCTTGAGAACGCCCGAACTCGTCTGATCTCGGAAGCTAAGCAGGGTCGGGCCTGGTTAGTACTTGGATGGGAGACCGCCTGGGAATACCAGGTGCTGTAAGCTTTATGTAGTTTACTACCCTAATGTTCTAACCATTCAAATAGCCCAATTTTGGCAGCAGATTTCGCTTACGGCCATACCACCTTGAGAACGCCCGAACTCGTCTGATCTCGGAAGCTAAGCAGGGTCGGGCCTGGTTAGTACTTGGATGGGAGACCGCCTGGGAATACCAGGTGCTGTAAGCTTTATGTAGTTTACTACCCTAATGTTCAAACCATTCAAATAGCCCAATTTTGGCAGCAGATTTCGCTTACGGCCATACCACCTTGAGAACGCCCGAACTCGTCTGATCTCGGAAGCTAAGCAGGGTCGCGCCTGGTTAGTACTTGGATGGGAGACCGCCTGGGAATACCAGGTGCTGTAAGCTTTATGTAGTTTACTACCCTAATGTTCTAACCATTCAAATAGCCCAATTTTGGCAGCAGATTTCGCTTACGGCCATACCACCTTGAGAACGCCCGAACTCGTCTGATCTCGGAAGCTAAGCAGGGTCGGGCCTGGTTAGTACTTGGATGGGAGACCGCCTGGGAATACCAGGTGCTGTAAGCTTTATGTAGTTTACTACCCTAATGTTCTAACCATTCAAATAGCCCAATTTTGGCAGCAGATTTCGCTTACGGCCATACCACCTTGAGAACGCCCGAACTCGTCTGATCTCGGAAGCTAAGCAGGGTCGGGCCTGGTTAGTACTTGGATGGGAGACCGCCTGGGAATACCAGGTGCTGTAAGCTTTATGTAGTTTACTACCCTAATGTTCTAACCATTCAAATAGCCCAATTTTGGCAGCAGATTTCGCTTACGGCCATACCACCTTGAGAACGCTCGAACTCGTCTGATCTCGGAAGCTAAGCAGGGTCGGGCCTGGTTAGTACTTGGATGGGAGACCGCCTGGGAATACCAGGTGCTGTAAGCTTTATGTAGTTTACTACCCTAATGTTCTAACCATTCAAATAGCCCAATTTTGGCAGCAGATTTCGCTTACGGCCATACCACCTTGAGAACGCCCGAACTCGTCTGATCTCGGAAGCTAAGCAGGGTCGGGCCTGGTTAGTACTTGGATGGGAGACCGCCTGGGAATACCAGGTGCTGTAAGCTTTATGTAGTTTACTACCCTAATGTTCTAACCATTCAAATAGCCCAATTTTGGCAGCAGATTTCGCTTACGGCCATACCACCTTGAGAATGCCCGAACTCGTCTGATCTCGGAAGCTAAGCAGGGTCGGGCCTGGTTAGTACTTGGATGGGAGACCGCCTGGGAATACCAGGTGCTGTAAGCTTTATTGTTTAAAAAAAAAAAAAAAAAAAAAGAGTCAATGAAATGTTTCAAAAATCCTAAATTGTCTTTTTTCCCCTCAAAATTCCTGAAATAGTCTCTCAGTTTCTTCAGAAAGCCTGAAAGAGTCTCTTTTTTTTCTTCTTCAAATAGCCCAATTTTGGCTGCAGATTTCGCTTACGGCCATACCACCTTGAGAACGCCCGAACTCGTCTGATCTCGGAAGCTAAGCAGGGTCGGGCCTGGTTAGTACTTGGATGGGAGACCGCCTGGGAATACCAGGTGCTGTAAGCTTTATGTAGTTTACTACCCTAATGTTCTAACCATTCAAATAGCCCAATTTTGGCAGCAGATTTCGCTTACGGCCATACCACCTTGAGAACGCCCGAACTCGTCTGATCTCGGAAGCTAAGCAGGGTCGGGCCTGGTTAGTACTTGGATGGGAGACCGCCTGGGAATACCAGGTGCTGTAAGCTTTATGTAGTTTACTACCCTAATGTTCTAACCATTCAAATAGCCCAATTTTGGCAGCAGATTTCGCTTACGGCCATACCACCTTGAGAACGCCCGAACTCGTCTGATCTCGGAAGCTAAGCAGGGTCGGGCCTGGTTAGTACTTGGATGGGAGACCGCCTGGGAATACCAGGTGCTGTAAGCTTTATTGTTTAAAAAAAAAAAAAAAAAAAAAAGAGTCAATGAAATGTTTCAAAAATCCTAAATTGTCTTTTTTCCCCCTCAAAATTCCTGAAATAGTCTCTCAGTTTCTTAAGAAAGCCTGAAAGAGTCTCTTTTTTTTCTTCTTCAAATAGCCCAATTTTGGCTGTAGATTTCGCTTACGGCCATACCACCTTGAGAACGCCCGAACTCGTCTGATCTCGGAAGCTAAGCAGGGTCGGGCCTGGTTAGTACTTGGATGGGAGACCGCCTGGGAATACCAGGTGCTGTAAGCTTTATGTAGTTTACTACCCTAATGTTCTAACCATTCAAATAGCCCAATTTTGGCAGCAGATTTCGCTTACGGCCATACCACCTTGAGAACGCCCGAACTCGTCTGATCTCGGAAGCTAAGCAGGGTCGGGCCTGGTTAGTACTTGGATGGGAGACCGCCTGGGAATACCAGGTGCTGTAAGCTTTATGTAGTTTACTACCCTAATGTTCTAACCATTCAAATAGCCCAATTTTGGCAGCAGATTTCGCTTACGGCCATACCACCTTGAGAACGCCCGAACTCGTCTGATCTCGGAAGCTAAGCAGGGTCGGGCCTGGTTAGTACTTGGATGGGAGACCGCCTGGGAATACCAGGTGCTGTAAGCTTTATGTAGTTTACTACCCTAATGTTCTAACCATTCAAATAGCCCAATTTTGGCAGGAGATTTCGCTTACGGCCATACCACCTTGAGAACGCCCGAACTCGTCTGATCTCGGAAGCTAAGCAGGGTCGGGCCTGGTTAGTACTTGGATGGGAGACCGCCTGGGAATACCAGGTGCTGTAAGCTTTATGTAGTTTACTACCCTAATGTTCTAACCATTCAAATAGCCCAATTTTGGCAGCAGATTTCGCTTACGGCCATACCACCTTGAGAACGCCCGAACTCGTCTGATCTCGGAAGCTAAGCAGGGTCGGGCCTGGTTAGTACTTGGATGGGAGACCGCCTGGGAATACCAGGTGCTGTAAGCTTTATGTAGTTTACTACCCTAATGTTCTAACCATTCAAATAGCCCAATTTTGGCAGCAGATTTCGCTTACGGCCATACCACCTTGAGAACGCCCGAACTCGTCTGATCTCGGAAGCTAAGCAGGGTCGGGCCTGGTTAGTACTTGGATGGGAGACCGCCTGGGAATACCAGGTGCTGTAAGCTTTATTGTTTAAAAAAAAAAAAAAAAAAAAAGAGTCAATGAAATGTTTCAAAAATCCTAAATTGTCCTTTTTCCCCCTCAAAATTCCTGAAATAGTCTCTCAGTTTCTTAAGAAAGCCTGAAAGAGTCTCTTTTTTTTCTTCTTCAAATAGCCCAATTTTGGCTGCAGATTTCGCTTACGGCCATACCACCTTGAGAACGCCCGAACTCGTCTGATCTCGGAAGCTAAGCAGGGTCGGGCCTGGTTAGTACTTGGATGGGAGACCGCCTGGGAATACCAGGTGCTGTAAGCTTTATGTAGTTTACTACCCTAATGTTCTAACCATTCAAATAGCCCAATTTTGGCAGCAGATTTCGCTTACGGCCATACCACCTTGAGAACGCCCGAACTCGTCTGATCTCGGAAGCTAAGCAGGGTCGGGCCTGGTTAGTACTTGGATGGGAGACCGCCTGGGAATACCAGGTGCTGTAAGCTTTATGTAGTTTACTACCCTAATGTTCTAACCATTCAAATAGCCCAATTTTGGCAGCAGATTTCGCTTACGGCCATACCACCTTGAGAACGCCCGAACTCGTCTGATCTCGGAAGCTAAGCAGGGTCGGGCCTGGTTAGTACTTGGATGGGAGACCGCCTGGGAATACCAGGTGCTGTAAGCTTAATGTAGTTTACTACCCTAATGTTCTAACCATTCAAATAGCCCAATTTTGGCAGCAGATTTCGCTTACGGCCATACCACCTTGAGAACGCCCGAACTCGTCTGATCTCGGAAGCTAAGCAGGGTCGGGCCTGGTTAGTACTTGGATGGGAGACCGCCTGGGAATACCAGGTGCTGTAAGCTTTATGTAGTTTACTACCCTAATGTTCTAACCATTCAAATAGCCCAATTTTGGCAGCAGATTTCGCTTACGGCCATACCACCTTGAGAACGCCCGAACTCGTCTGATCTCGGAAGCTAAGCAGGGTCGGGCCTGGTTAGTACTTGGATGGGAGACCGCCTGGGAATACCAGGTGCTGTAAGCTTTATGTAGTTTACTACCCTAATGTTCTAACCATTCAAATAGCCCAATTTTGGCAGCAGATTTCGCTTACGGCCATACCACCTTGAGAACGCCCGAACTCGTCTGATCTCGGAAGCTAAGCAGGGTCGGGCCTGGTTAGTACTTGGATGGGAGACCGCCTGGGAATACCAGGTGCTGTAACCTTTATGTAGTTTACTACCCTAATGTTCTAACCATTCAAATAGCCCAATTTTGGCAGCAGATTTCGCTTACGGCCATACCACCTTGAGAACGCCCGAACTCGTCTGATCTCGGAAGCTAAGCAGGGTCGGGCCTGGTTAGTACTTGGATGGGAGACCGCCTGGGAATACCAGGTGCTGTAAGCTTTATGTAGTTTACTACCCTAATGTTCTAACCATTCAAATAGCCCAATTTTGGCAGCAGATTTCGCTTACGGCCATACCACCTTGAGAACGCCCGAACTCGTCTGATCTCGGAAGCTAAGCAGGGTCGGGCCTGGTTAGTACTTGGATGGGAGACCGCCTGGGAATACCAGGTGCTGTAAGCTTTATGTAGTTTACTACCCTAATGTTCTAACCATTCAAATAGCCCAATTTTGGCAGCAGATTTCGCTTACGGCCATACCACCTTGAGAACGCCCGAACTCGTCTGATCTCGGAAGCTAAGCAGGGTCGGGCCTGGTTAGTACTTGGATGGGAGACCGCCTGGGAATACCAGGTGCTGTAAGCTTTATTGTTTAAAAAAAAAAAAAAAAAAAGAGTCAATGAAATGTTTCAAAAATCCTAAATTGTCTTTTTTCCCCTCAAAATTCCTGAAATAGTCTCTCAGTTTCTTCAGAAAGCCTGAAAGAGTCTCTTTTTTTTCTTCTTCAAATAGCCCAATTTTGGCTGCAGATTTCGCTTAAGGCCATACCACCTTGAGAACGCCCGAACTCGTCTGATCTCGGAAGCTAAGCAGGGTCGGGCCTGGTTAGTACTTGGATGGGAGACCGCCTGGGAATACCAGGTGCTGTAAGCTTTATGTAGTTTACTACCCTAATGTTCTAACCATTCAAATAGCCCAATTTTGGCAGCAGATTTCGCTTACGGCCATACCACCTTGAGAACGCCCGAACTCGTCTGATCTCGGAAGCTAAGCAGGGTCGGGCCTGGTTAGTACTTGGATGGGAGACCGCCTGGGAATACCAGGTGCTGTAAGCTTTATGTAGTTTACTACCCTAATGTTCTAACCATTCAAATAGCCCAATTTTGGCAGCAGATTTCGCTTACGGCCATACCACCTTGAGAACGCCCGAACTCGTCTGATCTCGGAAGCTAAGCAGGGTCGCGCCTGGTTAGTACTTGGATGGGAGACCGCCTGGGAATACCAGGTGCTGTAAGCTTTATGTAGTTTACTACCCTAATGTTCTAACCATTCAAATAGCCCAATTTTGGCAGCAGATTTCGCTTACGGCCATACCACCTTGAGAACGCCCGAACTCGTCTGATCTCGGAAGCTAAGCAGGGTCGGGCCTGGTTAGTACTTGGATGGGAGACCGCCTGGGAATACCAGGTGCTGTAAGCTTTATGTAGTTTACTACCCTAATGTTCTAACCATTCAAATAGCCCAATTTTGGCAGCAGATTTCGCTTACGGCCATACCACCTTGAGAACGCCCGAACTCGTCTGATCTCGGAAGCTAAGCAGGGTCGGGCCTGGTTAGTACTTGGATGGGAGACCGCCTGGGAATACCAGGTGCTGTAAGCTTTATGTAGTTTACTACCCTAATGTTCTAACCATTCAAATAGCCCAATTTTGGCAGCAGATTTCGCTTACGGCCATACCACCTTGAGAACGCTCGAACTCGTCTGATCTCGGAAGCTAAGCAGGGTCGGGCCTGGTTAGTACTTGGATGGGAGACCGCCTGGGAATACCAGGTGCTGTAAGCTTTATGTAGTTTACTACCCTAATGTTCTAACCATTCAAATAGCCCAATTTTGGCAGCAGATTTCGCTTACGGCCATACCACCTTGAGAACGCCCGAACTCGTCTGATCTCGGAAGCTAAGCAGGGTCGGGCCTGGTTAGTACTTGGATGGGAGACCGCCTGGGAATACCAGGTGCTGTAAGCTTTATGTAGTTTACTACCCTAATGTTCTAACCATTCAAATAGCCCAATTTTGGCAGCAGATTTCGCTTACGGCCATACCACCTTGAGAACGCCCGAACTCGTCTGATCTCGGAAGCTAAGCAGGGTCGGGCCTGGTTAGTACTTGGATGGGAGACCGCCTGGGAATACCAGGTGCTGTAAGCTTTATTGTTTAAAAAAAAAAAAAAAAAAAAAGAGTCAATGAAATGTTTCAAAAATCCTAAATTGTCTTTTTTCCCCCTCAAAATTCCTGAAATAGTCTCTCAGTTTCTTAAGAAAGCCTGAAAGAGTCTCTTTTTTTTCTTCTTCAAATAGCCCAATTTTGGCTGCAGATTTCGCTTACGGCCATACCACCTTGAGAACGCCCGAACTCGTCTGATCTCGGAAGCTAAGCAGGGTCGGGCCTGGTTAGTACTTGGATGGGAGACCGCCTGGGAATACCAGGTGCTGTAAGCTTTATGTAGTTTACTACCCTAATGTTCTAACCATTCAAATAGCCCAATTTTGGCAGCAGATTTCGCTTACGGCCATACCACCTTGAGAACGCCCGAACTCGTCTGATCTCGGAAGCTAAGCAGGGTCGGGCCTGGTTAGTACTTGGATGGGAGACCGCCTGGGAATACCAGGTGCTGTAAGCTTTATGTAGTTTACTACCCTAATGTTCTAACCATTCAAATAGCCCAATTTTGGCAGCAGATTTCGCTTACGGCCATACCACCTTGAGAACGCCCGAACTCGTCTGATCTCGGAAGCTAAGCAGGGTCGGGCCTGGTTAGTACTTGGATGGGAGACCGCCTGGGAATACCAGGTGCTGTAAGCTTAATGTAGTTTACTACCCTAATGTTCTAACCATTCAAATAGCCCAATTTTGGCAGCAGATTTCGCTTACGGCCATACCACCTTGAGAACGCCCGAACTCGTCTGATCTCGGAAGCTAAGCAGGGTCGGGCCTGGTTAGTACTTGGATGGGAGACCGCCTGGGAATACCAGGTGCTGTAACCTTTATGTAGTTTACTACCCTAATGTTCTAACCATTCAAATAGCCCAATTTTGGCAGCAGATTTCGCTTACGGCCATACCACCTTGAGAACGCCCGAACTCGTCTGATCTCGGAAGCTAAGCAGGGTCGGGCCTGGTTAGTACTTGGATGGGAGACCGCCTGGGAATACCAGGTGCTGTAAGCTTTATGTAGTTTACTACCCTAATGTTCTAACCATTCAAATAGCCCAATTTTGGCAGCAGATTTCGCTTACGGCCATACCACCTTGAGAACGCCCGAACTCGTCTGATCTCGGAAGCTAAGCAGGGTCGGGCCTGGTTAGTACTTGGATGGGAGACCGCCTGGGAATACCAGGTGCTGTAAGCTTTATGTAGTTTACTACCCTAATGTTCTAACCATTCAAATAGCCCAATTTTGGCAGCAGATTTCGCTTACGGCCATACCACCTTGAGAACGCCCGAACTCGTCTGATCTCGGAAGCTAAGCAGGGTCGGGCCTGGTTAGTACTTGGATGGGAGACCGCCTGGGAATACCAGGTGCTGTAAGCTTTATTGTTTAAAAAAAAAAAAAAAAAAAGAGTCAATGAAATGTTTCAAAAATCCTAAATTGTCTTTTTTCCCCTCAAAATTCCTGAAATAGTCTCTCAGTTTCTTCAGAAAGCCTGAAAGAGTCTCTTTTTTTTCTTCTTCAAATAGCCCAATTTTGGCTGCAGATTTCGCTTACGGCCATACCACCTTGAGAACGCCCGAACTCGTCTGATCTCGGAAGCTAAGCAGGGTCGGGCCTGGTTAGTACTTGGATGGGAGACCGCCTGGGAATACCAGGTGCTGTAAGCTTTATGTAGTTTACTACCCTAATGTTCTAACCATTCAAATAGCCCAATTTTGGCAGCAGATTTCGCTTACGGCCATACCACCTTGAGAACGCCCGAACTCGTCTGATCTCGGAAGCTAAGCAGGGTCGGGCCTGGTTAGTACTTGGATGGGAGACCGCCTGGGAATACCAGGTGCTGTAAGCTTTATGTAGTTTACTACCCTAATGTTCAAACCATTCAAATAGCCCAATTTTGGCAGCAGATTTCGCTTACGGCCATACCACCTTGAGAACGCCCGAACTCGTCTGATCTCGGAAGCTAAGCAGGGTCGCGCCTGGTTAGTACTTGGATGGGAGACCGCCTGGGAATACCAGGTGCTGTAAGCTTTATGTAGTTTACTACCCTAATGTTCTAACCATTCAAATAGCCCAATTTTGGCAGCAGATTTCGCTTACGGCCATACCACCTTGAGAACGCCCGAACTCGTCTGATCTCGGAAGCTAAGCAGGGTCGGGCCTGGTTAGTACTTGGATGGGAGACCGCCTGGGAATACCAGGTGCTGTAAGCTTTATGTAGTTTACTACCCTAATGTTCTAACCATTCAAATAGCCCAATTTTGGCAGCAGATTTCGCTTACGGCCATACCACCTTGAGAACGCCCGAACTCGTCTGATCTCGGAAGCTAAGCAGGGTCGGGCCTGGTTAGTACTTGGATGGGAGACCGCCTGGGAATACCAGGTGCTGTAAGCTTTATGTAGTTTACTACCCTAATGTTCTAACCATTCAAATAGCCCAATTTTGGCAGCAGATTTCGCTTACGGCCATACCACCTTGAGAACGCTCGAACTCGTCTGATCTCGGAAGCTAAGCAGGGTCGGGCCTGGTTAGTACTTGGATGGGAGACCGCCTGGGAATACCAGGTGCTGTAAGCTTTATGTAGTTTACTACCCTAATGTTCTAACCATTCAAATAGCCCAATTTTGGCAGCAGATTTCGCTTACGGCCATACCACCTTGAGAACGCCCGAACTCGTCTGATCTCGGAAGCTAAGCAGGGTCGGGCCTGGTTAGTACTTGGATGGGAGACCGCCTGGGAATACCAGGTGCTGTAAGCTTTATGTAGTTTACTACCCTAATGTTCTAACCATTCAAATAGCCCAATTTTGGCAGCAGATTTCGCTTACGGCCATACCACCTTGAGAATGCCCGAACTCGTCTGATCTCGGAAGCTAAGCAGGGTCGGGCCTGGTTAGTACTTGGATGGGAGACCGCCTGGGAATACCAGGTGCTGTAAGCTTTATTGTTTAAAAAAAAAAAAAAAAAAAAAGAGTCAATGAAATGTTTCAAAAATCCTAAATTGTCTTTTTTCCCCTCAAAATTCCTGAAATAGTCTCTCAGTTTCTTCAGAAAGCCTGAAAGAGTCTCTTTTTTTTCTTCTTCAAATAGCCCAATTTTGGCTGCAGATTTCGCTTACGGCCATACCACCTTGAGAACGCCCGAACTCGTCTGATCTCGGAAGCTAAGCAGGGTCGGGCCTGGTTAGTACTTGGATGGGAGACCGCCTGGGAATACCAGGTGCTGTAAGCTTTATGTAGTTTACTACCCTAATGTTCTAACCATTCAAATAGCCCAATTTTGGCAGCAGATTTCGCTTACGGCCATACCACCTTGAGAACGCCCGAACTCGTCTGATCTCGGAAGCTAAGCAGGGTCGGGCCTGGTTAGTACTTGGATGGGAGACCGCCTGGGAATACCAGGTGCTGTAAGCTTTATGTAGTTTACTACCCTAATGTTCTAACCATTCAAATAGCCCAATTTTGGCAGCAGATTTCGCTTACGGCCATACCACCTTGAGAACGCCCGAACTCGTCTGATCTCGGAAGCTAAGCAGGGTCGGGCCTGGTTAGTACTTGGATGGGAGACCGCCTGGGAATACCAGGTGCTGTAAGCTTTATTGTTTAAAAAAAAAAAAAAAAAAAAAGAGTCAATGAAATGTTTCAAAAATCCTAAATTGTCTTTTTTCCCCCTCAAAATTCCTGAAATAGTCTCTCAGTTTCTTAAGAAAGCCTGAAAGAGTCTCTTTTTTTTCTTCTTCAAATAGCCCAATTTTGGCTGCAGATTTCGCTTACGGCCATACCACCTTGAGAACGCCCGAACTCGTCTGATCTCGGAAGCTAAGCAGGGTCGGGCCTGGTTAGTACTTGGATGGGAGACCGCCTGGGAATACCAGGTGCTGTAAGCTTTATGTAGTTTACTACCCTAATGTTCTAACCATTCAAATAGCCCAATTTTGGCAGCAGATTTCGCTTACGGCCATACCACCTTGAGAACGCCCGAACTCGTCTGATCTCGGAAGCTAAGCAGGGTCGGGCCTGGTTAGTACTTGGATGGGAGACCGCCTGGGAATACCAGGTGCTGTAAGCTTTATGTAGTTTACTACCCTAATGTTCTAACCATTCAAATAGCCCAATTTTGGCAGCAGATTTCGCTTACGGCCATACCACCTTGAGAACGCCCGAACTCGTCTGATCTCGGAAGCTAAGCAGGGTCGGGCCTGGTTAGTACTTGGATGGGAGACCGCCTGGGAATACCAGGTGCTGTAAGCTTTATGTAGTTTACTACCCTAATGTTCTAACCATTCAAATAGCCCAATTTTGGCAGGAGATTTCGCTTACGGCCATACCACCTTGAGAACGCCCGAACTCGTCTGATCTCGGAAGCTAAGCAGGGTCGGGCCTGGTTAGTACTTGGATGGGAGACCGCCTGGGAATACCAGGTGCTGTAAGCTTTATGTAGTTTACTACCCTAATGTTCTAACCATTCAAATAGCCCAATTTTGGCAGCAGATTTCGCTTACGGCCATACCACCTTGAGAACGCCCGAACTCGTCTGATCTCGGAAGCTAAGCAGGGTCGGGCCTGGTTAGTACTTGGATGGGAGACCGCCTGGGAATACCAGGTGCTGTAAGCTTTATGTAGTTTACTACCCTAATGTTCTAACCATTCAAATAGCCCAATTTTGGCAGCAGATTTCGCTTACGGCCATACCACCTTGAGAACGCCCGAACTCGTCTGATCTCGGAAGCTAAGCAGGGTCGGGCCTGGTTAGTACTTGGATGGGAGACCGCCTGGGAATACCAGGTGCTGTAAGCTTTATTGTTTAAAAAAAAAAAAAAAAAAAAGAGTCAATGAAATGTTTCAAAAATCCTAAATTGTCTTTTTTCCCCCTCAAAATTCCTGAAATAGTCTCTCAGTTTCTTAAGAAAGCCTGAAAGAGTCTCTTTTTTTTCTTCTTCAAATAGCCCAATTTTGGCTGCAGATTTCGCTTACGGCCATACCACCTTGAGAACGCCCGAACTCGTCTGATCTCGGAAGCTAAGCAGGGTCGGGCCTGGTTAGTACTTGGATGGGAGACCGCCTGGGAATACCAGGTGCTGTAAGCTTTATGTAGTTTACTACCCTAATGTTCTAACCATTCAAATAGCCCAATTTTGGCAGCAGATTTCGCTTACGGCCATACCACCTTGAGAACGCCCGAACTCGTCTGATCTCGGAAGCTAAGCAGGGTCGGGCCTGGTTAGTACTTGGATGGGAGACCGCCTGGGAATACCAGGTGCTGTAAGCTTTATGTAGTTTACTACCCTAATGTTCTAACCATTCAAATAGCCCAATTTTGGCAGCAGATTTCGCTTACGGCCATACCACCTTGAGAACGCCCGAACTCGTCTGATCTCGGAAGCTAAGCAGGGTCGGGCCTGGTTAGTACTTGGATGGGAGACCGCCTGGGAATACCAGGTGCTGTAAGCTTAATGTAGTTTACTACCCTAATGTTCTAACCATTCAAATAGCCCAATTTTGGCAGCAGATTTCGCTTACGGCCATACCACCTTGAGAACGCCCGAACTCGTCTGATCTCGGAAGCTAAGCAGGGTCGGGCCTGGTTAGTACTTGGATGGGAGACCGCCTGGGAATACCAGGTGCTGTAACCTTTATGTAGTTTACTACCCTAATGTTCTAACCATTCAAATAGCCCAATTTTGGCAGCAGATTTCGCTTACGGCCATACCACCTTGAGAACGCCCGAACTCGTCTGATCTCGGAAGCTAAGCAGGGTCGGGCCTGGTTAGTACTTGGATGGGAGACCGCCTGGGAATACCAGGTGCTGTAAGCTTTATGTAGTTTACTACCCTAATGTTCTAACCATTCAAATAGCCCAATTTTGGCAGCAGATTTCGCTTACGGCCATACCACCTTGAGAACGCCCGAACTCGTCTGATCTCGGAAGCTAAGCAGGGTCGGGCCTGGTTAGTACTTGGATGGGAGACCGCCTGGGAATACCAGGTGCTGTAAGCTTTATGTAGTTTACTACCCTAATGTTCTAACCATTCAAATAGCCCAATTTTGGCAGCAGATTTCGCTTACGGCCATACCACCTTGAGAACGCCCGAACTCGTCTGATCTCGGAAGCTAAGCAGGGTCGGGCCTGGTTAGTACTTGGATGGGAGACCGCCTGGGAATACCAGGTGCTGTAAGCTTTATTGTTTAAAAAAAAAAAAAAAAAAAAGAGTCAATGAAATGTTTCAAAAATCCTAAATTGTCTTTTTTCCCCCTCAAAATTCCTGAAATAGTCTCTCAGTTTCTTAAGAAAGCCTGAAAGAGTCTCTTTTTTTTCTTCTTCAAATAGCCCAATTTTGGCTGCAGATTTCGCTTACGGCCATACCACCTTGAGAACGCCCGAACTCGTCTGATCTCGGAAGCTAAGCAGGGTCGGGCCTGGTTAGTACTTGGATGGGAGACCGCCTGGGAATACCAGATGCTGTAAGCTTTATGTAGTTTACTACCCTAATGTTCTAACCATTCAAATAGCCCAATTTTGGCAGCAGATTTCGCTTACGGCCATACCACCTTGAGAACGCCCGAACTCGTCTGATCTCGGAAGCTAAGCAGGGTCGGGCCTGGTTAGTACTTGGATGGGAGACCGCCTGGGAATACCAGGTGCTGTAAGCTTTATGTAGTTTACTACCCTAATGTTCTAACCATTCAAATAGCCCAATTTTGGCAGCAGATTTCGCTTACGGCCATACCACCTTGAGAACGCCCGAACTCGTCTGATCTCGGAAGCTAAGCAGGGTCGGGCCTGGTTAGTACTTGGATGGGAGACCGCCTGGGAATACCAGGTGCTGTAAGCTTAATGTAGTTTACTACCCTAATGTTCTAACCATTCAAATAGCCCAATTTTGGCAGCAGATTTCGCTTACGGCCATACCACCTTGAGAACGCCCGAACTCGTCTGATCTCGGAAGCTAAGCAGGGTCGGGCCTGGTTAGTACTTGGATGGGAGACCGCCTGGGAATACCAGGTGCTGTAAGCTTTATGTAGTTTACTACCCTAATGTTCTAACCATTCAAATAGCCCAATTTTGGCAGCAGATTTCGCTTACGGCCATACCACCTTGAGAACGCCCGAACTCGTCTGATCTCGGAAGCTAAGCAGGGTCGGGCCTGGTTAGTACTTGGATGGGAGACCGCCTGGGAATACCAGGTGCTGTAAGCTTTATGTAGTTTACTACCCTAATGTTCTAACCATTCAAATAGCCCAATTTTGGCAGCAGATTTCGCTTACGGCCATACCACCTTGAGAACGCCCGAACTCGTCTGATCTCGGAAGCTAAGCAGGGTCGGGCCTGGTTAGTACTTGGATGGGAGACCGCCTGGGAATACCAGGTGCTGTAAGCTTTATGTAGTTTACTACCCTAATGTTCTAACCATTCAAATAGCCCAATTTTGGCAGCAGATTTCGCTTACGGCCATACCACCTTGAGAACGCCCGAACTCGTCTGATCTCGGAAGCTAAGCAGGGTCGGGCCTGGTTAGTACTTGGATGGGAGACCGCCTGGGAATACCAGGTGCTGTAAGCTTTATGTAGTTTACTACCCTAATGTTCTAACCATTCAAATAGCCCAATTTTGGCAGGAGATTTCGCTTACGGCCATACCACCTTGAGAACGCCCGAACTCGTCTGATCTCGGAAGCTAAGCAGGGTCGGGCCTGGTTAGTACTTGGATGGGAGACCGCCTGGGAATACCAGGTGCTGTAAGCTTTATGTAGTTTACTACCCTAATGTTCTAACCATTCAAATAGCCCAATTTTGGCTGCAGATTTCGCTTAAGGCCATACCACCTTGAGAACGCCCGAACTCGTCTGATCTCGGAAGCTAAGCAGGGTCGGGCCTGGTTAGTACTTGGATGGGAGACCGCCTGGGAATACCAGGTGCTGTAAGCTTTATGTAGTTTACTACCCTAATGTTCTAACCATTCAAATAGCCCAATTTTGGCAGCAGATTTCGCTTACGGCCATACCACCTTGAGAACGCCCGAACTCGTCTGATCTCGGAAGCTAAGCAGGGTCGGGCCTGGTTAGTACTTGGATGGGAGACCGCCTGGGAATACCAGGTGCTGTAAGCTTAATGTAGTTTACTACCCTAATGTTCTAACCATTCAAATAGCCCAATTTTGGCAGCAGATTTCGCTTACGGCCATACCACCTTGAGAACGCCCGAACTCGTCTGATCTCGGAAGCTAAGCAGGGTCGGGCCTGGTTAGTACTTGGATGGGAGACCGCCTGGGAATACCAGGTGCTGTAAGCTTTATGTAGTTTACTACCCTAATGTTCTAACCATTCAAATAGCCCAATTTTGGCAGCAGATTTCGCTTACGGCCATACCACCTTGAGAACGCCTGAACTCGTCTGATCTCGGAAGCTAAGCAGGGTCGGGCCTGGTTAGTACTTGGATGGGAGACCGCCTGGGAATACCAGGTGCTGTAAGCTTTATGTAGTTTACTACCCTAATGTTCTAACCATTCAAATAGCCCAATTTTGGCAGCAGATTTCGCTTACGGCCATACCACCTTGAGAACGCCTGAACTCGTCTGATCTCGGAAGCTAAGCAGGGTCGGGCCTGGTTAGTACTTGGATGGGAGACCGCCTGGGAATACCAGGTGCTGTAAGCTTAATGTAGTTTACTACCCTAATGTTCTAACCATTCAAATAGCCCAATTTTGGCAGCAGATTTCGCTTACGGCCATACCACCTTGAGAACGCCCGAACTCGTCTGATCTCGGAAGCTAAGCAGGGTCGGGCCTGGTTAGTACTTGGATGGGAGACCGCCTGGGAATACCAGGTGCTGTAAGCTTTATGTAGTTTACTACCCTAATGTTCTAACCAT
The DNA here is from genome assembly GCF_988280905.1 of Pimephales promelas. Lineage (NCBI taxonomy): Eukaryota > Metazoa > Chordata > Actinopteri > Cypriniformes > Leuciscidae > Pimephales > Pimephales promelas. Next base: position 47,272,548 of record NC_142771.1, read on the forward strand.
TCAAATAGCCCAATTTTGGCAGCAGATTTCGCTTACGGCCATACCACCTTGAGAACGCCCGAACTCGTCTGATCTCGGAAGCTAAGCAGGGTCGGGCCTGGTTAGTACTTGGATGGGAGACCGCCTGGGAATACCAGGTGCTGTAAGCTTTATGTAGTTTACTACCCTAATGTTCTAACGATTCAAATAGCCCAATTTTGGCAGCAGATTTCGCTTACGGCCATACCACCTTGAGAACGCCCGAACTCGTCTGATCTCGGAAGCTAAGCAGGGTCGGGCCTGGTTAGTACTTGGATGGGAGACCGCCTGGGAATACCAGGTGCTGTAAGCTTTATGTAGTTTACTACCCTAATGTTCTAACCATTCAAATAGCCCAATTTTGGCTGCAGATTTCGCTTAAGGCCATACCACCTTGAGAACGCCCGAACTCGTCTGATCTCGGAAGCTAAGCAGGGTCGGGCCTGGTTAGTACTTGGATGGGAGACCGCCTGGGAATACCAGGTGCTGTAAGCTTTATGTAGTTTACTACCCTAATGTTCTAACCATTCAAATAGCCCAATTTTGGCAGCAGATTTCGCTTACGGCCATACCACCTTGAGAACGCCCGAACTCGTCTGATCTCGGAAGCTAAGCAGGGTCGGGCCTGGTTAGTACTTGGATGGGAGACCGCCTGGGAATACCAGGTGCTGTAAGCTTTATGTAGTTTACTACCCTAATGTTCTAACCATTCAAATAGCCCAATTTTGGCAGCAGATTTCGCTTACGGCCATACCACCTTGAGAACGCCCGAACTCGTCTGATCTCGGAAGCTAAGCAGGGTCGGGCCTGGTTAGTACTTGGATGGGAGACCGCCTGGGAATACCAGGTGCTGTAAGCTTTATGTAGTTTACTACCCTAATGTTCTAACCATTCAAATAGCCCAATTTTGGCAGCAGATTTCGCTTACGGCCATACCACCTTGAGAACGCCCGAACTCGTCTGATCTCGGAAGCTAAGCAGGGTCGGGCCTGGTTAGTACTTGGATGGGAGACCGCCTGGGAATACCAGGTGCTGTAAGCTTTATTGTTTAAAAAAAAAAAAAAAAAAAAGAGTCAATGAAATGTTTCAAAAATCCTAAATTGTCTTTTTTCCCCCTCAAAATTCCTGAAATAGTCTCTCAGTTTCTTAAGAAAGCCTGAAAGAGTCTCTTTTTTTTTCTTCTTCAAATAGCCCAATTTTGGCTGCAGATTTCGCTTACGGCCATACCACCTTGAGAACGCCCGAACTCGTCTGATCTCGGAAGCTAAGCAGGGTCGGGCCTGGTTAGTACTTGGATGGGAGACCGCCTGGGAATACCAGGTGCTGTAAGCTTTATGTAGTTTACTACCCTAATGTTCTAACCATTCAAATAGCCCAATTTTGGCAGCAGATTTCGCTTACGGCCATACCACCTTGAGAACGCCCGAACTCGTCTGATCTCGGAAGCTAAGCAGGGTCGGGCCTGGTTAGTACTTGGATGGGAGACCGCCTGGGAATACCAGGTGCTGTAAGCTTTATGTAGTTTACTACCCTAATGTTCTAACCATTCAAATAGCCCAATTTTGGCAGCAGATTTCGCTTACGGCCATACCACCTTGAGAACGCCCGAACTCGTCTGATCTCGGAAGCTAAGCAGGGTCGGGCCTGGTTAGTACTTGGATGGGAGACCGCCTGGGAATACCAGGTGCTGTAAGCTTTATGTAGTTTACTACCCTAATGTTCTAACCATTCAAATAGCCCAATTTTGGCAGCAGATTTCGCTTACGGCCATACCACCTTGAGAACGCCCGAACTCGTCTGATCTCGGAAGCTAAGCAGGGTCGGGCCTGGTTAGTACTTGGATGGGAGACCGCCTGGGAATACCAGGTGCTGTAAGCTTTATGTAGTTTACTACCCTAATGTTCTAACCATTCAAATAGCCCAATTTTGGCAGGAGATTTCGCTTACGGCCATACCACCTTGAGAACGCCCGAACTCGTCTGATCTCGGAAGCTAAGCAGGGTCGGGCCTGGTTAGTACTTGGATGGGAGACCGCCTGGGAATACCAGGTGCTGTAAGCTTTATGTAGTTTACTACCCTAATGTTCTAACCATTCAAATAGCCCAATTTTGGCAGCAGATTTCGCTTACGGCCATACCACCTTGAGAACGCCCGAACTCGTCTGATCTCGGAAGCTAAGCAGGGTCGGGCCTGGTTAGTACTTGGATGGGAGACCGCCTGGGAATACCAGGTGCTGTAAGCTTTATGTAGTTTACTACCCTAATGTTCTAACCATTCAAATAGCCCAATTTTGGCAGCAGATTTCGCTTACGGCCATACCACCTTGAGAACGCCCGAACTCGTCTGATCTCGGAAGCTAAGCAGGGTCGGGCCTGGTTAGTACTTGGATGGGAGACCGCCTGGGAATACCAGGTGCTGTAAGCTTAATGTAGTTTACTACCCTAATGTTCTAACCATTCAAATAGCCCAATTTTGGCAGCAGATTTCGCTTACGGCCATACCACCTTGAGAACGCCCGAACTCGTCTGATCTCGGAAGCTAAGCAGGGTCGGGCCTGGTTAGTACTTGGATGGGAGACCGCCTGGGAATACCAGGTGCTGTAAGCTTTATGTAGTTTACTACCCTAATGTTCTAACCATTCAAATAGCCCAATTTTGGCAGCAGATTTCGCTTACGGCCATACCACCTTGAGAACGCCTGAACTCGTCTGATCTCGGAAGCTAAGCAGGGTCGGGCCTGGTTAGTACTTGGATGGGAGACCGCCTGGGAATACCAGGTGCTGTAAGCTTTATGTAGTTTACTACCCTAATGTTCTAACCATTCAAATAGCCCAATTTTGGCAGCAGATTTCGCTTACGGCCATACCACCTTGAGAACGCCTGAACTCGTCTGATCTCGGAAGCTAAGCAGGGTCGGGCCTGGTTAGTACTTGGATGGGAGACCGCCTGGGAATACCAGGTGCTGTAAGCTTAATGTAGTTTACTACCCTAATGTTCTAACCATTCAAATAGCCCAATTTTGGCAGCAGATTTCGCTTACGGCCATACCACCTTGAGAACGCCCGAACTCGTCTGATCTCGGAAGCTAAGCAGGGTCGGGCCTGGTTAGTACTTGGATGGGAGACCGCCTGGGAATACCAGGTGCTGTAAGCTTTATGTAGTTTACTACCCTAATGTTCTAACCATTCAAATAGCCCAATTTTGGCAGCAGATTTCGCTTACGGCCATACCACCTTGAGAACGCCCGAACTCGTCTGATCTCGGAAGCTAAGCAGGGTCGGGCCTGGTTAGTACTTGGATGGGAGACCGCCTGGGAATACCAGGTGCTGTAAGCTTTATGTAGTTTACTACCCTAATGTTCTAACGATTCAAATAGCCCAATTTTGGCAGCAGATTTCGCTTACGGCCATACCACCTTGAGAACGCCCGAACTCGTCTGATCTCGGAAGCTAAGCAGGGTCGGGCCTGGTTAGTACTTGGATGGGAGACCGCCTGGGAATACCAGGTGCTGTAAGCTTTATGTAGTTTACTACCCTAATGTTCTAACCATTCAAATAGCCCAATTTTGGCTGCAGATTTCGCTTAAGGCCATACCACCTTGAGAACGCCCGAACTCGTCTGATCTCGGAAGCTAAGCAGGGTCGGGCCTGGTTAGTACTTGGATGGGAGACCGCCTGGGAATACCAGGTGCTGTAAGCTTTATGTAGTTTACTACCCTAATGTTCTAACCATTCAAATAGCCCAATTTTGGCAGCAGATTTCGCTTACGGCCATACCACCTTGAGAACGCCCGAACTCGTCTGATCTCGGAAGCTAAGCAGGGTCGGGCCTGGTTAGTACTTGGATGGGAGACCGCCTGGGAATACCAGGTGCTGTAAGCTTTATGTAGTTTACTACCCTAATGTTCTAACCATTCAAATAGCCCAATTTTGGCAGCAGATTTCGCTTACGGCCATACCACCTTGAGAACGCCCGAACTCGTCTGATCTCGGAAGCTAAGCAGGGTCGGGCCTGGTTAGTACTTGGATGGGAGACCGCCTGGGAATACCAGGTGCTGTAAGCTTTATGTAGTTTACTACCCTAATGTTCTAACCATTCAAATAGCCCAATTTTGGCAGCAGATTTCGCTTACGGCCATACCACCTTGAGAACGCCCGAACTCGTCTGATCTCGGAAGCTAAGCAGGGTCGGGCCTGGTTAGTACTTGGATGGGAGACCGCCTGGGAATACCAGGTGCTGTAAGCTTTATTGTTTAAAAAAAAAAAAAAAAAAAAAAGAGTCAATGAAATGTTTCAAAAATCCTAAATTGTCTTTTTTCCCCCTCAAAATTCCTGAAATAGTCTCTCAGTTTCTTAAGAAAGCCTGAAAGAGTCTCTTTTTTTTTCTTCTTCAAATAGCCCAATTTTGGCTGCAGATTTCGCTTACGGCCATACCACCTTGAGAACGCCCGAACTCGTCTGATCTCGGAAGCTAAGCAGGGTCGGGCCTGGTTAGTACTTGGATGGGAGACCGCCTGGGAATACCAGGTGCTGTAAGCTTTATGTAGTTTACTACCCTAATGTTCTAACCATTCAAATAGCCCAATTTTGGCAGCAGATTTCGCTTACGGCCATACCACCTTGAGAACGCCCGAACTCGTCTGATCTCGGAAGCTAAGCAGGGTCGGGCCTGGTTAGTACTTGGATGGGAGACCGCCTGGGAATACCAGGTGCTGTAAGCTTTATGTAGTTTACTACCCTAATGTTCTAACCATTCAAATAGCCCAATTTTGGCAGCAGATTTCGCTTACGGCCATACCACCTTGAGAACGCCCGAACTCGTCTGATCTCGGAAGCTAAGCAGGGTCGGGCCTGGTTAGTACTTGGATGGGAGACCGCCTGGGAATACCAGGTGCTGTAAGCTTTATGTAGTTTACTACCCTAATGTTCTAACCATTCAAATAGCCCAATTTTGGCAGCAGATTTCGCTTACGGCCATACCACCTTGAGAACGCCCGAACTCGTCTGATCTCGGAAGCTAAGCAGGGTCGGGCCTGGTTAGTACTTGGATGGGAGACCGCCTGGGAATACCAGGTGCTGTAAGCTTTATGTAGTTTACTACCCTAATGTTCTAACCATTCAAATAGCCCAATTTTGGCAGGAGATTTCGCTTACGGCCATACCACCTTGAGAACGCCCGAACTCGTCTGATCTCGGAAGCTAAGCAGGGTCGGGCCTGGTTAGTACTTGGATGGGAGACCGCCTGGGAATACCAGGTGCTGTAAGCTTTATGTAGTTTACTACCCTAATGTTCTAACCATTCAAATAGCCCAATTTTGGCAGCAGATTTCGCTTACGGCCATACCACCTTGAGAACGCCCGAACTCGTCTGATCTCGGAAGCTAAGCAGGGTCGGGCCTGGTTAGTACTTGGATGGGAGACCGCCTGGGAATACCAGGTGCTGTAAGCTTTATTGTTTAAAAAAAAAAAAAAAAAAAAGAGTCAATGAAATGTTTCAAAAATCCTAAATTGTCTTTTTTCCCCCTCAAAATTCCTGAAATAGTCTCTCAGTTTCTTAAGAAAGCCTGAAAGAGTCTCTTTTTTTTCTTCTTCAAATAGCCCAATTTTGGCTGCAGATTTCGCTTACGGCCATACCACCTTGAGAACGCCCGAACTCGTCTGATCTCGGAAGCTAAGCAGGGTCGGGCCTGGTTAGTACTTGGATGGGAGACCGCCTGGGAATACCAGATGCTGTAAGCTTTATGTAGTTTACTACCCTAATGTTCTAACCATTCAAATAGCCCAATTTTGGCAGCAGATTTCGCTTACGGCCATACCACCTTGAGAACGCCCGAACTCGTCTGATCTCGGAAGCTAAGCAGGGTCGGGCCTGGTTAGTACTTGGATGGGAGACCGCCTGGGAATACCAGGTGCTGTAAGCTTTATGTAGTTTACTACCCTAATGTTCTAACCATTCAAATAGCCCAATTTTGGCAGCAGATTTCGCTTACGGCCATACCACCTTGAGAACGCCCGAACTCGTCTGATCTCGGAAGCTAAGCAGGGTCGGGCCTGGTTAGTACTTGGATGGGAGACCGCCTGGGAATACCAGGTGCTGTAAGCTTAATGTAGTTTACTACCCTAATGTTCTAACCATTCAAATAGCCCAATTTTGGCAGCAGATTTCGCTTACGGCCATACCACCTTGAGAACGCCCGAACTCGTCTGATCTCGGAAGCTAAGCAGGGTCGGGCCTGGTTAGTACTTGGATGGGAGACCGCCTGGGAATACCAGGTGCTGTAAGCTTTATGTAGTTTACTACCCTAATGTTCTAACCATTCAAATAGCCCAATTTTGGCAGCAGATTTCGCTTACGGCCATACCACCTTGAGAACGCCCGAACTCGTCTGATCTCGGAAGCTAAGCAGGGTCGGGCCTGGTTAGTACTTGGATGGGAGACCGCCTGGGAATACCAGGTGCTGTAAGCTTTATGTAGTTTACTACCCTAATGTTCTAACCATTCAAATAGCCCAATTTTGGCAGCAGATTTCGCTTACGGCCATACCACCTTGAGAACGCCCGAACTCGTCTGATCTCGGAAGCTAAGCAGGGTCGGGCCTGGTTAGTACTTGGATGGGAGACCGCCTGGGAATACCAGGTGCTGTAAGCTTTATGTAGTTTACTACCCTAATGTTCTAACCATTCAAATAGCCCAATTTTGGCAGCAGATTTCGCTTACGGCCATACCACCTTGAGAACGCCCGAACTCGTCTGATCTCGGAAGCTAAGCAGGGTCGGGCCTGGTTAGTACTTGGATGGGAGACCGCCTGGGAATACCAGGTGCTGTAAGCTTTATGTAGTTTACTACCCTAATGTTCTAACCATTCAAATAGCCCAATTTTGGCAGGAGATTTCGCTTACGGCCATACCACCTTGAGAACGCCCGAACTCGTCTGATCTCGGAAGCTAAGCAGGGTCGGGCCTGGTTAGTACTTGGATGGGAGACCGCCTGGGAATACCAGGTGCTGTAAGCTTTATGTAGTTTACTACCCTAATGTTCTAACCATTCAAATAGCCCAATTTTGGCTGCAGATTTCGCTTAAGGCCATACCACCTTGAGAACGCCCGAACTCGTCTGATCTCGGAAGCTAAGCAGGGTCGGGCCTGGTTAGTACTTGGATGGGAGACCGCCTGGGAATACCAGGTGCTGTAAGCTTTATGTAGTTTACTACCCTAATGTTCTAACCATTCAAATAGCCCAATTTTGGCAGCAGATTTCGCTTACGGCCATACCACCTTGAGAACGCCCGAACTCGTCTGATCTCGGAAGCTAAGCAGGGTCGGGCCTGGTTAGTACTTGGATGGGAGACCGCCTGGGAATACCAGGTGCTGTAAGCTTAATGTAGTTTACTACCCTAATGTTCTAACCATTCAAATAGCCCAATTTTGGCAGCAGATTTCGCTTACGGCCATACCACCTTGAGAACGCCCGAACTCGTCTGATCTCGGAAGCTAAGCAGGGTCGGGCCTGGTTAGTACTTGGATGGGAGACCGCCTGGGAATACCAGGTGCTGTAAGCTTTATGTAGTTTACTACCCTAATGTTCTAACCATTCAAATAGCCCAATTTTGGCAGCAGATTTCGCTTACGGCCATACCACCTTGAGAACGCCCGAACTCGTCTGATCTCGGAAGCTAAGCAGGGTCGGGCCTGGTTAGTACTTGGATGGGAGACCGCCTGGGAATACCAGGTGCTGTAAGCTTTATGTAGTTTACTACCCTAATGTTCTAACCATTCAAATAGCCCAATTTTGGCAGCAGATTTCGCTTACGGCCATACCACCTTGAGAACGCCTGAACTCGTCTGATCTCGGAAGCTAAGCAGGGTCGGGCCTGGTTAGTACTTGGATGGGAGACCGCCTGGGAATACCAGGTGCTGTAAGCTTAATGTAGTTTACTACCCTAATGTTCTAACCATTCAAATAGCCCAATTTTGGCAGCAGATTTCGCTTACGGCCATACCACCTTGAGAACGCCCGAACTCGTCTGATCTCGGAAGCTAAGCAGGGTCGGGCCTGGTTAGTACTTGGATGGGAGACCGCCTGGGAATACCAGGTGCTGTAAGCTTTATGTAGTTTACTACCCTAATGTTCTAACCATTCAAATAGCCCAATTTTGGCAGCAGATTTCGCTTACGGCCATACCACCTTGAGAACGCCCGAACTCGTCTGATCTCGGAAGCTAAGCAGGGTCGGGCCTGGTTAGTACTTGGATGGGAGACCGCCTGGGAATACCAGGTGCTGTAAGCTTTATGTAGTTTACTACCCTAATGTTCTAACGATTCAAATAGCCCAATTTTGGCAGCAGATTTCGCTTACGGCCATACCACCTTGAGAACGCCCGAACTCGTCTGATCTCGGAAGCTAAGCAGGGTCGGGCCTGGTTAGTACTTGGATGGGAGACCGCCTGGGAATACCAGGTGCTGTAAGCTTTATGTAGTTTACTACCCTAATGTTCTAACCATTCAAATAGCCCAATTTTGGCTGCAGATTTCGCTTAAGGCCATACCACCTTGAGAACGCCCGAACTCGTCTGATCTCGGAAGCTAAGCAGGGTCGGGCCTGGTTAGTACTTGGATGGGAGACCGCCTGGGAATACCAGGTGCTGTAAGCTTTATGTAGTTTACTACCCTAATGTTCTAACCATTCAAATAGCCCAATTTTGGCAGCAGATTTCGCTTACGGCCATACCACCTTGAGAACGCCCGAACTCGTCTGATCTCGGAAGCTAAGCAGGGTCGGGCCTGGTTAGTACTTGGATGGGAGACCGCCTGGGAATACCAGGTGCTGTAAGCTTTATGTAGTTTACTACCCTAATGTTCTAACCATTCAAATAGCCCAATTTTGGCAGCAGATTTCGCTTACGGCCATACCACCTTGAGAACGCCCGAATTCGTCTGATCTCGGAAGCTAAGCAGGGTCGGGCCTGGTTAGTACTTGGATGGGAGACCGCCTGGGAATACCAGGTGCTGTAAGCTTTATTGTTTAAAAAAAAAAAAAAAAGAGTCAATGAAATGTTTCAAAAATCCTAAATTGTCTTTTTTCCCCCTCAAAATTCCTGAAATAGTCTCTCAGTTTCTTAAGAAAGCCTGAAAGAGTCTCTTTTTTTTCTTCTTCAAATAGCCCAATTTTGGCTGCAGATTTCGCTTACGGCCATACCACCTTGAGAACGCCCGAACTCGTCTGATCTCGGAAGCTAAGCAGGGTCGGGCCTGGTTAGTACTTGGATGGGAGACCGCCTGGGAATACCAGGTGCTGTAAGCTTTATGTAGTTTACTACCCTAATGTTCTAACCATTCAAATAGCCCAATTTTGGCAGCAGATTTCGCTTACGGCCATACCACCTTGAGAATGCCCGAACTCGTCTGATCTCGGAAGCTAAGCAGGGTCGGGCCTGGTTAGTACTTGGATGGGAGACCGCCTGGGAATACCAGGTGCTGTAAGCTTTATGTAGTTTACTACCCTAATGTTCTAACCATTCAAATAGCCCAATTTTGGCAGCAGATTTCGCTTACGGCCATACCACCTTGAGAACGCCCGAACTCGTCTGATCTCGGAAGATAAGCAGGGTCGGGCCTGGTTAGTACTTGGATGGGAGACCGCCTGGGAATACCAGGTGCTGTAAGCTTAATGTAGTTTACTACCCTAATGTTCTAACCATTCAAATAGCCCAATTTTGGCAGCAGATTTCGCTTACGGCCATACCACTTTGAGAACGCCCGAACTCGTCTGATCTCGGAAGCTAAGCAGGGTCGGGCCTGGTTAGTACTTGGATGGGAGACCGCCTGGGAATACCAGGTGCTGTAAGCTTTATGTAGTTTACTACCCTAATGTTCTAACCATTCAAATAGCCCAATTTTGGCAGCAGATTTCGCTTACGGCCATACCACCTTGAGAACGCCCGAACTCGTCTGATCTCGGAAGCTAAGCAGGGTCGGGCCTGGTTAGTACTTGGATGGGAGACCGCCTGGGAATACCAGGTGCTGTAAGCTTTATGTAGTTTACTACCCTAATGTTCTAACCATTCAAATAGCCCAATTTTGGCAGCAGATTTCGCTTACGGCCATACCACCTTGAGAACGCCCGAACTCGTCTGATCTCGGAAGCTAAGCAGGGTCGGGCCTGGTTAGTACTTGGATGGGAGACCGCCTGGGAATACCAGGTGCTGTAAGCTTTATGTAGTTTACTACCCTAATGTTCTAACCATTCAAATAGCCCAATTTTGGCAGCAGATTTCGCTTACGGCCATACCACCTTGAGAACGCCCGAATTCGTCTGATCTCGGAAGCTAAGCAGGGTCGGGCCTGGTTAGTACTTGGATGGGAGACCGCCTGGGAATACCAGGTGCTGTAAGCTTTATTGTTTAAAAAAAAAAAAAAACAGTCAATGAAATGTTTCAAAAATCCTAAATTGTCTTTTTTCCCCCTCAAAATTCCTGAAATAGTCTCTCAGTTTCTTAAGAAAGCCTGAAAGAGTCTCTTTTTTTTCTTCTTCAAATAGCCCAATTTTGGCTGCAGATTTCGCTTACGGCCATACCACCTTGAGAACGCCCGAACTCGTCTGATCTCGGAAGCTAAGCAGGGTCGGGCCTGGTTAGTACTTGGATGGGAGACCGCCTGGGAATACCAGGTGCTGTAAGCTTTATGTAGTTTACTACCCTAATGTTCTAACCATTCAAATAGCCCAATTTTGGCAGCAGATTTCGCTTACGGCCATACCACCTTGAGAACGCCCGAACTCGTCTGATCTCGGAAGCTAAGCAGGGTCGGGCCTGGTTAGTACTTGGATGGGAGACCGCCTGGGAATACCAGGTGCTGTAAGCTTTATGTAGTTTACTACCCTAATGTTCTAACCATTCAAATAGCCCAATTTTGGCAGCAGATTTCGCTTACGGCCATACCACCTTGAGAACGCCCGAACTCGTCTGATCTCGGAAGCTAAGCAGGGTCGGGCCTGGTTAGTACTTGGATGGGAGACCGCCTGGGAATACCAGGTGCTGTAAGCTTAATGTAGTTTACTACCCTAATGTTCTAACCATTCAAATAGCCCAATTTTGGCAGCAGATTTCGCTTACGGCCATACCACCTTGAGAACGCCCGAACTCGTCTGATCTCGGAAGCTAAGCAGGGTCGGGCCTGGTTAGTACTTGGATGGGAGACCGCCTGGGAATACCAGGTGCTGTAAGCTTTATGTAGTTTACTACCCTAATGTTCTAACCATTCAAATAGCCCAATTTTGGCAGCAGATTTCGCTTACGGCCATACCACCTTGAGAACGCCCGAACTCGTCTGATCTCGGAAGCTAAGCAGGGTCGGGCCTGGTTAGTACTTGGATGGGAGACCGCCTGGGAATACCAGGTGCTGTAAGCTTTATGTAGTTTACTACCCTAATGTTCTAACCATTCAAATAGCCCAATTTTGGCAGCAGATTTCGCTTACGGCCATACCACCTTGAGAACGCCCGAACTCGTCTGATCTCGGAAGCTAAGCAGGGTCGGGCCTGGTTAGTACTTGGATGGGAGACCGCCTGGGAATACCAGGTGCTGTAAGCTTTATGTAGTTTACTACCCTAATGTTCTAACCATTCAAATAGCCCAATTTTGGCAGCAGATTTCGCTTACGGCCATACCACCTTGAGAACGCCCGAACTCGTCTGATCTCGGAAGCTAAGCAGGGTCGGGCCTGGTTAGTACTTGGATGGGAGACCGCCTGGGAATACCAGGTGCTGTAAGCTTTATGTAGTTTACTACCCTAATGTTCTAACCATTCAAATAGCCCAATTTTGGCAGGAGATTTCGCTTACGGCCATACCACCTTGAGAACGCCCGAACTCGTCTGATCTCGGAAGCTAAGCAGGGTCGGGCCTGGTTAGTACTTGGATGGGAGACCGCCTGGGAATACCAGGTGCTGTAAGCTTTATGTAGTTTACTACCCTAATGTTCTAACCATTCAAATAGCCCAATTTTGGCTGCAGATTTCGCTTAAGGCCATACCACCTTGAGAACGCCCGAACTCGTCTGATCTCGGAAGCTAAGCAGGGTCGGGCCTGGTTAGTACTTGGATGGGAGACCGCCTGGGAATACCAGGTGCTGTAAGCTTTATGTAGTTTACTACCCTAATGTTCTAACCATTCAAATAGCCCAATTTTGGCAGCAGATTTCGCTTACGGCCATACCACCTTGAGAACGCCCGAACTCGTCTGATCTCGGAAGCTAAGCAGGGTCGGGCCTGGTTAGTACTTGGATGGGAGACCGCCTGGGAATACCAGGTGCTGTAAGCTTAATGTAGTTTACTACCCTAATGTTCTAACCATTCAAATAGCCCAATTTTGGCAGCAGATTTCGCTTACGGCCATACCACCTTGAGAACGCCCGAACTCGTCTGATCTCGGAAGCTAAGCAGGGTCGGGCCTGGTTAGTACTTGGATGGGAGACCGCCTGGGAATACCAGGTGCTGTAAGCTTTATGTAGTTTACTACCCTAATGTTCTAACCATTCAAATAGCCCAATTTTGGCAGCAGATTTCGCTTACGGCCATACCACCTTGAGAACGCCCGAACTCGTCTGATCTCGGAAGCTAAGCAGGGTCGGGCCTGGTTAGTACTTGGATGGGAGACCGCCTGGGAATACCAGGTGCTGTAAGCTTTATGTAGTTTACTACCCTAATGTTCTAACCATTCAAATAGCCCAATTTTGGCAGCAGATTTCGCTTACGGCCATACCACCTTGAGAACGCCTGAACTCGTCTGATCTCGGAAGCTAAGCAGGGTCGGGCCTGGTTAGTACTTGGATGGGAGACCGCCTGGGAATACCAGGTGCTGTAAGCTTAATGTAGTTTACTACCCTAATGTTCTAACCATTCAAATAGCCCAATTTTGGCAGCAGATTTCGCTTACGGCCATACCACCTTGAGAACGCCCGAACTCGTCTGATCTCGGAAGCTAAGCAGGGTCGGGCCTGGTTAGTACTTGGATGGGAGACCGCCTGGGAATACCAGGTGCTGTAAGCTTTATGTAGTTTACTACCCTAATGTTCTAACCATTCAAATAGCCCAATTTTGGCAGCAGATTTCGCTTACGGCCATACCACCTTGAGAACGCCCGAACTCGTCTGATCTCGGAAGCTAAGCAGGGTCGGGCCTGGTTAGTACTTGGATGGGAGACCGCCTGGGAATACCAGGTGCTGTAAGCTTTATGTAGTTTACTACCCTAATGTTCTAACGATTCAAATAGCCCAATTTTGGCAGCAGATTTCGCTTACGGCCATACCACCTTGAGAACGCCCGAACTCGTCTGATCTCGGAAGCTAAGCAGGGTCGGGCCTGGTTAGTACTTGGATGGGAGACCGCCTGGGAATACCAGGTGCTGTAAGCTTTATGTAGTTTACTACCCTAATGTTCTAACCATTCAAATAGCCCAATTTTGGCTGCAGATTTCGCTTAAGGCCATACCACCTTGAGAACGCCCGAACTCGTCTGATCTCGGAAGCTAAGCAGGGTCGGGCCTGGTTAGTACTTGGATGGGAGACCGCCTGGGAATACCAGGTGCTGTAAGCTTTATGTAGTTTACTACCCTAATGTTCTAACCATTCAAATAGCCCAATTTTGGCAGCAGATTTCGCTTACGGCCATACCACCTTGAGAACGCCCGAACTCGTCTGATCTCGGAAGCTAAGCAGGGTCGGGCCTGGTTAGTACTTGGATGGGAGACCGCCTGGGAATACCAGGTGCTGTAAGCTTTATGTAGTTTACTACCCTAATGTTCTAACCATTCAAATAGCCCAATTTTGGCAGCAGATTTCGCTTACGGCCATACCACCTTGAGAACGCCCGAATTCGTCTGATCTCGGAAGCTAAGCAGGGTCGGGCCTGGTTAGTACTTGGATGGGAGACCGCCTGGGAATACCAGGTGCTGTAAGCTTTATTGTTTAAAAAAAAAAAAAAAGAGTCAATGAAATGTTTCAAAAATCCTAAATTGTCTTTTTTCCCCCTCAAAATTCCTGAAATAGTCTCTCAGTTTCTTAAGAAAGCCTGAAAGAGTCTCTTTTTTTTCTTCTTCAAATAGCCCAATTTTGGCTGCAGATTTCGCTTACGGCCATACCACCTTGAGAACGCCCGAACTCGTCTGATCTCGGAAGCTAAGCAGGGTCGGGCCTGGTTAGTACTTGGATGGGAGACCGCCTGGGAATACCAGGTGCTGTAAGCTTTATGTAGTTTACTACCCTAATGTTCTAACCATTCAAATAGCCCAATTTTGGCAGCAGATTTCGCTTACGGCCATACCACCTTGAGAACGCCCGAACTCGTCTGATCTCGGAAGCTAAGCAGGGTCGGGCCTGGTTAGTACTTGGATGGGAGACCGCCTGGGAATACCAGGTGCTGTAAGCTTTATGTAGTTTACTACCCTAATGTTCTAACCATTCAAATAGCCCAATTTTGGCAGCAGATTTCGCTTACGGCCATACCACCTTGAGAACGCCCGAACTCGTCTGATCTCGGAAGATAAGCAGGGTCGGGCCTGGTTAGTACTTGGATGGGAGACCGCCTGGGAATACCAGGTGCTGTAAGCTTAATGTAGTTTACTACCCTAATGTTCTAACCATTCAAATAGCCCAATTTTGGCAGCAGATTTCGCTTACGGCCATACCACTTTGAGAACGCCCGAACTCGTCTGATCTCGGAAGCTAAGCAGGGTCGGGCCTGGTTAGTACTTGGATGGGAGACCGCCTGGGAATACCAGGTGCTGTAAGCTTTATGTAGTTTACTACCCTAATGTTCTAACCATTCAAATAGCCCAATTTTGGCAGCAGATTTCGCTTACGGCCATACCACCTTGAGAACGCCCGAACTCGTCTGATCTCGGAAGCTAAGCAGGGTCGGGCCTGGTTAGTACTTGGATGGGAGACCGCCTGGGAATACCAGGTGCTGTAAGCTTTATGTAGTTTACTACCCTAATGTTCTAACCATTCAAATAGCCCAATTTTGGCAGCAGATTTCGCTTACGGCCATACCACCTTGAGAACGCCCGAACTCGTCTGATCTCGGAAGCTAAGCAGGGTCGGGCCTGGTTAGTACTTGGATGGGAGACCGCCTGGGAATACCAGGTGCTGTAAGCTTTATGTAGTTTACTACCCTAATGTTCTAACCATTCAAATAGCCCAATTTTGGCAGCAGATTTCGCTTACGGCCATACCACCTTGAGAACGCCCGAATTCGTCTGATCTCGGAAGCTAAGCAGGGTCGGGCCTGGTTAGTACTTGGATGGGAGACCGCCTGGGAATACCAGGTGCTGTAAGCTTTATTGTTTAAAAAAAAAAAAAAACAGTCAATGAAATGTTTCAAAAATCCTAAATTGTCTTTTTTCCCCCTCAAAATTCCTGAAATAGTCTCTCAGTTTCTTAAGAAAGCCTGAAAGAGTCTCTTTTTTTTCTTCTTCAAATAGCCCAATTTTGGCTGCAGATTTCGCTTACGGCCATACCACCTTGAGAACGCCCGAACTCGTCTGATCTCGGAAGCTAAGCAGGGTCGGGCCTGGTTAGTACTTGGATGGGAGACCGCCTGGGAATACCAGGTGCTGTAAGCTTTATGTAGTTTACTACCCTAATGTTCTAACCATTCAAATAGCCCAATTTTGGCAGCAGATTTCGCTTACGGCCATACCACCTTGAGAACGCCCGAACTCGTCTGATCTCGGAAGCTAAGCAGGGTCGGGCCTGGTTAGTACTTGGATGGGAGACCGCCTGGGAATACCAGGTGCTGTAAGCTTTATGTAGTTTACTACCCTAATGTTCTAACCATTCAAATAGCCCAATTTTGGCAGCAGATTTCGCTTACGGCCATACCACCTTGAGAACGCCCGAACTCGTCTGATCTCGGAAGCTAAGCAGGGTCGGGCCTGGTTAGTACTTGGATGGGAGACCGCCTGGGAATACCAGGTGCTGTAAGCTTAATGTAGTTTACTACCCTAATGTTCTAACCATTCAAATAGCCCAATTTTGGCAGCAGATTTCGCTTACGGCCATACCACCTTGAGAACGCCCGAACTCGTCTGATCTCGGAAGCTAAGCAGGGTCGGGCCTGGTTAGTACTTGGATGGGAGACCGCCTGGGAATACCAGGTGCTGTAAGCTTTATGTAGTTTACTACCCTAATGTTCTAACCATTCAAATAGCCCAATTTTGGCAGCAGATTTCGCTTACGGCCATACCACCTTGAGAACGCCCGAACTCGTCTGATCTCGGAAGCTAAGCAGGGTCGGGCCTGGTTAGTACTTGGATGGGAGACCGCCTGGGAATACCAGGTGCTGTAAGCTTTATGTAGTTTACTACCCTAATGTTCTAACCATTCAAATAGCCCAATTTTGGCAGCAGATTTCGCTTACGGCCATACCACCTTGAGAACGCCTGAACTCGTCTGATCTCGGAAGCTAAGCAGGGTCGGGCCTGGTTAGTACTTGGATGGGAGACCGCCTGGGAATACCAGGTGCTGTAAGCTTTATGTAGTTTACTACCCTAATGTTCTAACCATTCAAATAGCCCAATTTTGGCAGCAGATTTCGCTTACGGCCATACCACCTTGAGAACGCCCGAACTCGTCTGATCTCGGAAGCTAAGCAGGGTCGGGCCTGGTTAGTACTTGGATGGGAGACCGCCTGGGAATACCAGGTGCTGTAAGCTTTATTGTTTAAAAAAAAAAAAAAAAAAAAGAGTCAATGAAATGTTTCAAAAATCCTAAATTGTCTTTTTTCCCCTCAAAATTCCTGAAATAGTCTCTCAGTTTCTTCAGAAAGCCTGAAAGAGTCTCTTTTTTTTCTTCTTCAAATAGCCCAATTTTGGCTGCAGATTTCGCTTACGGCCATACCACCTTGAGAACGCCCGAACTCGTCTGATCTCGGAAGCTAAGCAGGGTCGGGCCTGGTTAGTACTTGGATGGGAGACCGCCTGGGAATACCAGGTGCTGTAAGCTTTATGTAGTTTACTACCCTAATGTTCTAACCATTCAAATAGCCCAATTTTGGCAGCAGATTTTGCTTACGGCCATACCACCTTGAGAACGCCCGAACTCGTCTGATCTCGGAAGCTAAGCAGGGTCGGGCCTGGTTAGTACTTGGATGGGAGACCGCCTGGGAATACCAGGTGCTGTAAGCTTTATGTAGTTTACTACCCTAATGTTCTAACCATTCAAATAGCCCAATTTTGGCAGCAGATTTCGCTTACGGCCATACCACCTTGAGAACGCCCGAACTCGTCTGATCTCGGAAGCTAAGCAGGGTCGGGCCTGGTTAGTACTTGGATGGGAGACCGCCTGGGAATACCAGGTGCTGTAAGCTTTATGTAGTTTACTACCCTAATGTTCTAACCATTCAAATAGCCCAATTTTGGCAGCAGATTTCGCTTACGGCCATACCACCTTGAGAACGCCCGAACTCGTCTGATCTCGGAAGCTAAGCAGGGTCGGGCCTGGTTAGTACTTGGATGGGAGACCGCCTGGGAATACCAGGTGCTGTAAGCTTTATGTAGTTTACTACCCTAATGTTCTAACCATTCAAATAGCCCAATTTTGGCAGCAGATTTCGCTTACGGCCATACCACCTTGAGAACGCCCGAACTCGTCTGATCTCGGAAGCTAAGCAGGGTCGGGCCTGGTTAGTACTTGGATGGGAGACCGCCTGGGAATACCAGGTGCTGTAAGCTTTATGTAGTTTACTACCCTAATGTTCTAACCATTCAAATAGCCCAATTTTGGCAGCAGATTTCGCTTACGGCCATACCACCTTGAGAACGCCCGAACTCGTCTGATCTCGGAAGCTAAGCAGGGTCGGGCCTGGTTAGTACTTGGATGGGAGACCGCCTGGGAATACCAGGTGCTGTAAGCTTTATGTAGTTTACTACCCTAATGTTCTAACCATTCAAATAGCCCAATTTTGGCTGCAGATTTCGCTTAAGGCCATACCACCTTGAGAACGCCCGAACTCGTCTGATCTCGGAAGCTAAGCAGGGTCGGGCCTGGTTAGTACTTGGATGGGAGACCGCCTGGGAATACCAGGTGCTGTAAGCTTTATGTAGTTTACTACCCTAATGTTCTAACCATTCAAATAGCCCAATTTTGGCAGCAGATTTCGCTTACGGCCATACCACCTTGAGAACGCCCGAACTCGTCTGATCTCGGAAGCTAAGCAGGGTCGGGCCTGGTTAGTACTTGGATGGGAGACCGCCTGGGAATACCAGGTGCTGTAAGCTTAATGTAGTTTACTACCCTAATGTTCTAACCATTCAAATAGCCCAATTTTGGCAGCAGATTTCGCTTACGGCCATACCACCTTGAGAACGCCCGAACTCGTCTGATCTCGGAAGCTAAGCAGGGTCGGGCCTGGTTAGTACTTGGATGGGAGACCGCCTGGGAATACCAGGTGCTGTAAGCTTTATGTAGTTTACTACCCTAATGTTCTAACCATTCAAATAGCCCAATTTTGGCAGCAGATTTCGCTTACGGCCATACCACCTTGAGAACGCCCGAACTCGTCTGATCTCGGAAGCTAAGCAGGGTCGGGCCTGGTTAGTACTTGGATGGGAGACCGCCTGGGAATACCAGGTGCTGTAAGCTTTATGTAGTTTACTACCCTAATGTTCTAACCATTCAAATAGCCCAATTTTGGCAGCAGATTTCGCTTACGGCCATACCACCTTGAGAACGCCCGAACTCGTCTGATCTCGGAAGCTAAGCAGGGTCGGGCCTGGTTAGTACTTGGATGGGAGACCGCCTGGGAATACCAGGTGCTGTAAGCTTAATGTAGTTTACTACCCTAATGTTCTAACCATTCAAATAGCCCAATTTTGGCAGCAGATTTCGCTTACGGCCATACCACCTTGAGAACGCCCGAACTCGTCTGATCTCGGAAGCTAAGCAGGGTCGGGCCTGGTTAGTACTTGGATGGGAGACCGCCTGGGAATACCAGGTGCTGTAAGCTTTATGTAGTTTACTACCCTAATGTTCTAACCATTCAAATAGCCCAATTTTGGCAGCAGATTTCGCTTACGGCCATACCACCTTGAGAACGCCCGAACTCGTCTGATCTCGGAAGCTAAGCAGGGTCGGGCCTGGTTAGTACTTGGATGGGAGACCGCCTGGGAATACCAGGTGCTGTAAGCTTTATGTAGTTTACTACCCTAATGTTCTAACGATTCAAATAGCCCAATTTTGGCAGCAGATTTCGCTTACGGCCATACCACCTTGAGAACGCCCGAACTCGTCTGATCTCGGAAGCTAAGCAGGGTCGGGCCTGGTTAGTACTTGGATGGGAGACCGCCTGGGAATACCAGGTGCTGTAAGCTTTATTGTTTAAAAAAAAAAAAAAAGAGTCAATGAAATGTTTCAAAAATCCTAAATTGTCTTTTTTCCCCCTCAAAATTCCTGAAATAGTCTCTCAGTTTCTTAAGAAAGCCTGAAAGAGTCTCTTTTTTTTCTTCTTCAAATAGCCCAATTTTGGCTGCAGATTTCGCTTACGGCCATACCACCTTGAGAACGCCCGAACTCGTCTGATCTCGGAAGCTAAGCAGGGTCGGGCCTGGTTAGTACTTGGATGGGAGACCGCCTGGGAATACCAGGTGCTGTAAGCTTTATGTAGTTTACTACCCTAATGTTCTAACCATTCAAATAGCCCAATTTTGGCAGCAGATTTCGCTTACGGCCATACCACCTTGAGAACGCCCGAACTCGTCTGATCTCGGAAGCTAAGCAGGGTCGGGCCTGGTTAGTACTTGGATGGGAGACCGCCTGGGAATACCAGGTGCTGTAAGCTTTATGTAGTTTACTACCCTAATGTTCTAACCATTCAAATAGCCCAATTTTGGCAGCAGATTTCGCTTACGGCCATACCACCTTGAGAACGCCCGAACTCGTCTGATCTCGGAAGATAAGCAGGGTCGGGCCTGGTTAGTACTTGGATGGGAGACCGCCTGGGAATACCAGGTGCTGTAAGCTTAATGTAGTTTACTACCCTAATGTTCTAACCATTCAAATAGCCCAATTTTGGCAGCAGATTTCGCTTACGGCCATACCACTTTGAGAACGCCCGAACTCGTCTGATCTCGGAAGCTAAGCAGGGTCGGGCCTGGTTAGTACTTGGATGGGAGACCGCCTGGGAATACCAGGTGCTGTAAGCTTTATGTAGTTTACTACCCTAATGTTCTAACCATTCAAATAGCCCAATTTTGGCAGCAGATTTCGCTTACGGCCATACCACCTTGAGAACGCCCGAACTCGTCTGATCTCGGAAGCTAAGCAGGGTCGGGCCTGGTTAGTACTTGGATGGGAGACCGCCTGGGAATACCAGGTGCTGTAAGCTTTATGTAGTTTACTACCCTAATGTTCTAACCATTCAAATAGCCCAATTTTGGCAGCAGATTTCGCTTACGGCCATACCACCTTGAGAACGCCCGAACTCGTCTGATCTCGGAAGCTAAGCAGGGTCGGGCCTGGTTAGTACTTGGATGGGAGACCGCCTGGGAATACCAGGTGCTGTAAGCTCTATGTAGTTTACTACCCTAATGTTCTAACCATTCAAATAGCCCAATTTTGGCAGCAGATTTCGCTTACGGCCATACCACCTTGAGAACGCCCGAATTCGTCTGATCTCGGAAGCTAAGCAGGGTCGGGCCTGGTTAGTACTTGGATGGGAGACCGCCTGGGAATACCAGGTGCTGTAAGCTTTATTGTTTAAAAAAAAAAAAAAAAGAGTCAATGAAATGTTTCAAAAATCCTAAATTGTCTTTTTTCCCCCTCAAAATTCCTGAAATAGTCTCTCAGTTTCTTAAGAAAGCCTGAAAGAGTCTCTTTTTTTTCTTCTTCAAATAGCCCAATTTTGGCTGCAGATTTCGCTTACGGCCATACCACCTTGAGAACGCCCGAACTCGTCTGATCTCGGAAGCTAAGCAGGGTCGGGCCTGGTTAGTACTTGGATGGGAGACCGCCTGGGAATACCAGGTGCTGTAAGCTTTATGTAGTTTACTACCCTAATGTTCTAACCATTCAAATAGCCCAATTTTGGCAGCAGATTTCGCTTACGGCCATACCACCTTGAGAACGCCCGAACTCGTCTGATCTCGGAAGCTAAGCAGGGTCGGGCCTGGTTAGTACTTGGATGGGAGACCGCCTGGGAATACCAGGTGCTGTAAGCTTTATGTAGTTTACTACCCTAATGTTCTAACCATTCAAATAGCCCAATTTTGGCAGCAGATTTCGCTTACGGCCATACCACCTTGAGAACGCCCGAACTCGTCTGATCTCGGAAGCTAAGCAGGGTCGGGCCTGGTTAGTACTTGGATGGGAGACCGCCTGGGAATACCAGGTGCTGTAAGCTTAATGTAGTTTACTACCCTAATGTTCTAACCATTCAAATAGCCCAATTTTGGCAGCAGATTTCGCTTACGGCCATACCACCTTGAGAACGCCCGAACTCGTCTGATCTCGGAAGCTAAGCAGGGTCGGGCCTGGTTAGTACTTGGATGGGAGACCGCCTGGGAATACCAGGTGCTGTAAGCTTTATGTAGTTTACTACCCTAATGTTCTAACCATTCAAATAGCCCAATTTTGGCAGCAGATTTCGCTTACGGCCATACCACCTTGAGAACGCCCGAACTCGTCTGATCTCGGAAGCTAAGCAGGGTCGGGCCTGGTTAGTACTTGGATGGGAGACCGCCTGGGAATACCAGGTGCTGTAAGCTTTATGTAGTTTACTACCCTAATGTTCTAACCATTCAAATAGCCCAATTTTGGCAGCAGATTTCGCTTACGGCCATACCACCTTGAGAACGCCCGAACTCGTCTGATCTCGGAAGCTAAGCAGGGTCGGGCCTGGTTAGTACTTGGATGGGAGACCGCCTGGGAATACCAGGTGCTGTAAGCTTTATTGTTTAAAAAAAAAAAAAAAAAAAAGAGTCAATGAAATGTTTCAAAAATCCTAAATTGTCTTTTTTCCCCTCAAAATTCCTGAAATAGTCTCTCAGTTTCTTCAGAAAGCCTGAAAGAGTCTCTTTTTTTTCTTCTTCAAATAGCCCAATTTTGGCTGCAGATTTCGCTTACGGCCATACCACCTTGAGAACGCCCGAACTCGTCTGATCTCGGAAGCTAAGCAGGGTCGGGCCTGGTTAGTACTTGGATGGGAGACCGCCTGGGAATACCAGGTGCTGTAAGCTTTATGTAGTTTACTACCCTAATGTTCTAACCATTCAAATAGCCCAATTTTGGCAGCAGATTTCGCTTACGGCCATACCACCTTGAGAACGCCCGAACTCGTCTGATCTCGGAAGCTAAGCAGGGTCGGGCCTGGTTAGTACTTGGATGGGAGACCGCCTGGGAATACCAGGTGCTGTAAGCTTTATGTAGTTTACTACCCTAATGTTCTAACCATTCAAATAGCCCAATTTTGGCAGCAGATTTCGCTTACGGCCATACCACCTTGAGAACGCCCGAACTCGTCTGATCTCGGAAGCTAAGCAGGGTCGGGCCTGGTTAGTACTTGGATGGGAGACCGCCTGGGAATACCA
>NC_142771.1:47300139-47402639 GCF_988280905.1 Pimephales promelas
TAATGTTCTAACCATTCAAATAGCCCAATTTTGGCAGCAGATTTCGCTTACGGCCATACCACCTTGAGAACGCCCGAACTCGTCTGATCTCGGAAGCTAAGCAGGGTCGGGCCTGGTTAGTACTTGGATGGGAGACCGCCTGGGAATACCAGGTGCTGTAAGCTTTATGTAGTTTACTACCCTAATGTTCTAACCATTCAAATAGCCCAATTTTGGCAGCAGATTTCGCTTACGGCCATACCACCTTGAGAACGCCCGAACTCGTCTGATCTCGGAAGCTAAGCAGGGTCGGGCCTGGTTAGTACTTGGATGGGAGACCGCCTGGGAATACCAGGTGCTGTAAGCTTTATGTAGTTTACTACCCTAATGTTCTAACCATTCAAATAGCCCAATTTTGGCAGCAGATTTCGCTTACGGCCATACCACCTTGAGAACGCCCGAACTCGTCTGATCTCGGAAGCTAAGCAGGGTCGGGCCTGGTTAGTACTTGGATGGGAGACCGCCTGGGAATACCAGGTGCTGTAAGCTTTATGTAGTTTACTACCCTAATGTTCTAACCATTCAAATAGCCCAATTTTGGCAGCAGATTTCGCTTACGGCCATACCACCTTGAGAACGCCCGAACTCGTCTGATCTCGGAAGCTAAGCAGGGTCGGGCCTGGTTAGTACTTGGATGGGAGACCGCCTGGGAATACCAGGTGCTGTAAGCTTTATTGTTTAAAAAAAAAAAAAAAAAAAAAAGAGTCAATGAAATGTTTCAAAAATCCTAAATTGTCTTTTTTCCCCCTCAAAATTCCTGAAATAGTCTCTCAGTTTCTTAAGAAAGCCTGAAAGAGTCTCTTTTTTTTCTTCTTCAAATAGCCCAATTTTGGCTGCAGATTTCGCTTACGGCCATACCACCTTGAGAACGCCCGAACTCGTCTGATCTCGGAAGCTAAGCAGGGTCGGGCCTGGTTAGTACTTGGATGGGAGACCGCCTGGGAATACCAGGTGCTGTAAGCTTTATGTAGTTTACTACCCTAATGTTCTAACCATTCAAATAGCCCAATTTTGGCAGCAGATTTCGCTTACGGCCATACCACCTTGAGAACGCCCGAACTCGTCTGATCTCGGAAGCTAAGCAGGGTCGGGCCTGGTTAGTACTTGGATGGGAGACCGCCTGGGAATACCAGGTGCTGTAAGCTTTATGTAGTTTACTACCCTAATGTTCTAACCATTCAAATAGCCCAATTTTGGCAGCAGATTTCGCTTACGGCCATACCACCTTGAGAACGCCCGAACTCGTCTGATCTCGGAAGCTAAGCAGGGTCGGGCCTGGTTAGTACTTGGATGGGAGACCGCCTGGGAATACCAGGTGCTGTAAGCTTAATGTAGTTTACTACCCTAATGTTCTAACCATTCAAATAGCCCAATTTTGGCAGCAGATTTCGCTTACGGCCATACCACCTTGAGAACGCCCGAACTCGTCTGATCTCGGAAGCTAAGCAGGGTCGGGCCTGGTTAGTACTTGGATGGGAGACCGCCTGGGAATACCAGGTGCTGTAAGCTTTATGTAGTTTACTACCCTAATGTTCTAACCATTCAAATAGCCCAATTTTGGCAGCAGATTTCGCTTACGGCCATACCACCTTGAGAACGCCCGAACTCGTCTGATCTCGGAAGCTAAGCAGGGTCGGGCCTGGTTAGTACTTGGATGGGAGACCGCCTGGGAATACCAGGTGCTGTAAGCTTTATGTAGTTTACTACCCTAATGTTCTAACCATTCAAATAGCCCAATTTTGGCAGCAGATTTCGCTTACGGCCATACCACCTTGAGAACGCCCGAACTCGTCTGATCTCGGAAGCTAAGCAGGGTCGGGCCTGGTTAGTACTTGGATGGGAGACCGCCTGGGAATACCAGGTGCTGTAAGCTTTATTGTTTAAAAAAAAAAAAAAAAAAAAAGAGTCAATGAAATGTTTCAAAAATCCTAAATTGTCTTTTTTCCCCCTCAAAATTCCTGAAATAGTCTCTCAGTTTCTTAAGAAAGCCTGAAAGAGTCTCTTTTTTTTCTTCTTCAAATAGCCCAATTTTGGCTGCAGATTTCGCTTACGGCCATACCACCTTGAGAACGCCCGAACTCGTCTGATCTCGGAAGCTAAGCAGGGTCGGGCCTGGTTAGTACTTGGATGGGAGACCGCCTGGGAATACCAGGTGCTGTAAGCTTTATGTAGTTTACTACCCTAATGTTCTAACCATTCAAATAGCCCAATTTTGGCAGCAGATTTCGCTTACGGCCATACCACCTTGAGAACGCCCGAACTCGTCTGATCTCGGAAGCTAAGCAGGGTCGGGCCTGGTTAGTACTTGGATGGGAGACCGCCTGGGAATACCAGGTGCTGTAAGCTTTATGTAGTTTACTACCCTAATGTTCTAACCATTCAAATAGCCCAATTTTGGCAGCAGATTTCGCTTACGGCCATACCACCTTGAGAACGCCCGAACTCGTCTGATCTCGGAAGCTAAGCAGGGTCGGGCCTGGTTAGTACTTGGATGGGAGACCGCCTGGGAATACCAGGTGCTGTAAGCTTAATGTAGTTTACTACCCTAATGTTCTAACCATTCAAATAGCCCAATTTTGGCAGCAGATTTCGCTTACGGCCATACCACCTTGAGAACGCCCGAACTCGTCTGATCTCGGAAGCTAAGCAGGGTCGGGCCTGGTTAGTACTTGGATGGGAGACCGCCTGGGAATACCAGGTGCTGTAAGCTTTATGTAGTTTACTACCCTAATGTTCTAACCATTCAAATAGCCCAATTTTGGCAGCAGATTTCGCTTACGGCCATACCACCTTGAGAACGCCCGAACTCGTCTGATCTCGGAAGATAAGCAGGGTCGGGCCTGGTTAGTACTTGGATGGGAGACCGCCTGGGAATACCAGGTGCTGTAAGCTTAATGTAGTTTACTACCCTAATGTTCTAACCATTCAAATAGCCCAATTTTGGCAGCAGATTTCGCTTACGGCCATACCACTTTGAGAACGCCCGAACTCGTCTGATCTCGGAAGCTAAGCAGGGTCGGGCCTGGTTAGTACTTGGATGGGAGACCGCCTGGGAATACCAGGTGCTGTAAGCTTTATGTAGTTTACTACCCTAATGTTCTAACCATTCAAATAGCCCAATTTTGGCAGCAGATTTCGCTTACGGCCATACCACCTTGAGAACGCCCGAACTCGTCTGATCTCGGAAGCTAAGCAGGGTCGGGCCTGGTTAGTACTTGGATGGGAGACCGCCTGGGAATACCAGGTGCTGTAAGCTTTATGTAGTTTACTACCCTAATGTTCTAACCATTCAAATAGCCCAATTTTGGCAGCAGATTTCGCTTACGGCCATACCACCTTGAGAACGCCCGAACTCGTCTGATCTCGGAAGCTAAGCAGGGTCGGGCCTGGTTAGTACTTGGATGGGAGACCGCCTGGGAATACCAGGTGCTGTAAGCTTTATGTAGTTTACTACCCTAATGTTCTAACCATTCAAATAGCCCAATTTTGGCAGCAGATTTCGCTTACGGCCATACCACCTTGAGAACGCCCGAATTCGTCTGATCTCGGAAGCTAAGCAGGGTCGGGCCTGGTTAGTACTTGGATGGGAGACCGCCTGGGAATACCAGGTGCTGTAAGCTTTATTGTTTAAAAAAAAAAAAAAAAGAGTCAATGAAATGTTTCAAAAATCCTAAATTGTCTTTTTTCCCCCTCAAAATTCCTGAAATAGTCTCTCAGTTTCTTAAGAAAGCCTGAAAGAGTCTCTTTTTTTTCTTCTTCAAATAGCCCAATTTTGGCTGCAGATTTCGCTTACGGCCATACCACCTTGAGAACGCCCGAACTCGTCTGATCTCGGAAGCTAAGCAGGGTCGGGCCTGGTTAGTACTTGGATGGGAGACCGCCTGGGAATACCAGGTGCTGTAAGCTTTATGTAGTTTACTACCCTAATGTTCTAACCATTCAAATAGCCCAATTTTGGCAGCAGATTTCGCTTACGGCCATACCACCTTGAGAACGCCCGAACTCGTCTGATCTCGGAAGCTAAGCAGGGTCGGGCCTGGTTAGTACTTGGATGGGAGACCGCCTGGGAATACCAGGTGCTGTAAGCTTTATGTAGTTTACTACCCTAATGTTCTAACCATTCAAATAGCCCAATTTTGGCAGCAGATTTCGCTTACGGCCATACCACCTTGAGAACGCCCGAACTCGTCTGATCTCGGAAGCTAAGCAGGGTCGGGCCTGGTTAGTACTTGGATGGGAGACCGCCTGGGAATACCAGGTGCTGTAAGCTTAATGTAGTTTACTACCCTAATGTTCTAACCATTCAAATAGCCCAATTTTGGCAGCAGATTTCGCTTAC
The DNA here is from genome assembly GCF_988280905.1 of Pimephales promelas. Lineage (NCBI taxonomy): Eukaryota > Metazoa > Chordata > Actinopteri > Cypriniformes > Leuciscidae > Pimephales > Pimephales promelas. The sequence continues at coordinate 47,304,518 of NC_142771.1, forward strand.
GGCCATACCACCTTGAGAACGCCCGAACTCGTCTGATCTCGGAAGCTAAGCAGGGTCGGGCCTGGTTAGTACTTGGATGGGAGACCGCCTGGGAATACCAGGTGCTGTAAGCTTTATGTAGTTTACTACCCTAATGTTCTAACCATTCAAATAGCCCAATTTTGGCAGCAGATTTCGCTTACGGCCATACCACCTTGAGAACGCCCGAACTCGTCTGATCTCGGAAGCTAAGCAGGGTCGGGCCTGGTTAGTACTTGGATGGGAGACCGCCTGGGAATACCAGGTGCTGTAAGCTTTATGTAGTTTACTACCCTAATGTTCTAACCATTCAAATAGCCCAATTTTGGCAGCAGATTTCGCTTACGGCCATACCACCTTGAGAACGCCCGAACTCGTCTGATCTCGGAAGCTAAGCAGGGTCGGGCCTGGTTAGTACTTGGATGGGAGACCGCCTGGGAATACCAGGTGCTGTAAGCTTTATTGTTTAAAAAAAAAAAAAAAAAAAAGAGTCAATGAAATGTTTCAAAAATCCTAAATTGTCTTTTTTCCCCTCAAAATTCCTGAAATAGTCTCTCAGTTTCTTCAGAAAGCCTGAAAGAGTCTCTTTTTTTCTTCTTCAAATAGCCCAATTTTGGCTGCAGATTTCGCTTACGGCCATACCACCTTGAGAACGCCCGAACTCGTCTGATCTCGGAAGCTAAGCAGGGTCGGGCCTGGTTAGTACTTGGATGGGAGACCGCCTGGGAATACCAGGTGCTGTAAGCTTTATGTAGTTTACTACCCTAATGTTCTAACCATTCAAATAGCCCAATTTTGGCAGCAGATTTCGCTTACGGCCATACCACCTTGAGAACGCCCGAACTCGTCTGATCTCGGAAGCTAAGCAGGGTCGGGCCTGGTTAGTACTTGGATGGGAGACCGCCTGGGAATACCAGGTGCTGTAAGCTTTATGTAGTTTACTACCCTAATGTTCTAACCATTCAAATAGCCCAATTTTGGCAGCAGATTTCGCTTACGGCCATACCACCTTGAGAACGCCCGAACTCGTCTGATCTCGGAAGCTAAGCAGGGTCGGGCCTGGTTAGTACTTGGATGGGAGACCGCCTGGGAATACCAGGTGCTGTAAGCTTTATGTAGTTTACTACCCTAATGTTCTAACCATTCAAATAGCCCAATTTTGGCAGCAGATTTCGCTTACGGCCATACCACCTTGAGAACGCCCGAACTCGTCTGATCTCGGAAGCTAAGCAGGGTCGCGCCTGGTTAGTACTTGGATGGGAGACCGCCTTGGAATACCAGGTGCTGTAAGCTTTATGTAGTTTACTACCCTAATGTTCTAACCATTCAAATAGCCCAATTTTGGCAGCAGATTTCGCTTACGGCCATACCACCTTGAGAACGCCCGAACTCGTCTGATCTCGGAAGCTAAGCAGGGTCGGGCCTGGTTAGTACTTGGATGGGAGACCGCCTGGGAATACCAGGTGCTGTAAGCTTTATGTAGTTTACTACCCTAATGTTCTAACCATTCAAATAGCCCAATTTTGGCAGCAGATTTCGCTTACGGCCATACCACCTTGAGAACGCCCGAACTCGTCTGATCTCGGAAGCTAAGCAGGGTCGGGCCTGGTTAGTACTTGGATGGGAGACCGCCTGGGAATACCAGGTGCTGTAAGCTTTATTGTTTAAAAAAAAAAAAAAAAAAAAGAGTCAATGAAATGTTTCAAAAATCCTAAATTGTCTTTTTTCCCCCTCAAAATTCCTGAAATAGTCTCTCAGTTTCTTAAGAAAGCCTGAAAGAGTCTCTTTTTTTTTCTTCTTCAAATAGCCCAATTTTGGCTGCAGATTTCGCTTACGGCCATACCACCTTGAGAACGCCCGAACTCGTCTGATCTCGGAAGCTAAGCAGGGTCGGGCCTGGTTAGTACTTGGATGGGAGACCGCCTGGGAATACCAGGTGCTGTAAGCTTTATGTAGTTTACTACCCTAATGTTCTAACCATTCAAATAGCCCAATTTTGGCAGCAGATTTCGCTTACGGCCATACCACCTTGAGAACGCCCGAACTCGTCTGATCTCGGAAGCTAAGCAGGGTCGGGCCTGGTTAGTACTTGGATGGGAGACCGCCTGGGAATACCAGGTGCTGTAAGCTTTATGTAGTTTACTACCCTAATGTTCTAACCATTCAAATAGCCCAATTTTGGCAGCAGATTTCGCTTACGGCCATACCACCTTGAGAACGCCCGAATTCGTCTGATCTCGGAAGCTAAGCAGGGTCGGGCCTGGTTAGTACTTGGATGGGAGACCGCCTGGGAATACCAGGTGCTGTAAGCTTTATTGTTTAAAAAAAAAAAAAAAGAGTCAATGAAATGTTTCAAAAATCCTAAATTGTCTTTTTTCCCCCTCAAAATTCCTGAAATAGTCTCTCAGTTTCTTAAGAAAGCCTGAAAGAGTCTCTTTTTTTTCTTCTTCAAATAGCCCAATTTTGGCTGCAGATTTCGCTTACGGCCATACCACCTTGAGAACGCCCGAACTCGTCTGATCTCGGAAGCTAAGCAGGGTCGGGCCTGGTTAGTACTTGGATGGGAGACCGCCTGGGAATACCAGGTGCTGTAAGCTTTATGTAGTTTACTACCCTAATGTTCTAACCATTCAAATAGCCCAATTTTGGCAGCAGATTTCGCTTACGGCCATACCACCTTGAGAACGCCCGAACTCGTCTGATCTCGGAAGCTAAGCAGGGTCGGGCCTGGTTAGTACTTGGATGGGAGACCGCCTGGGAATACCAGGTGCTGTAAGCTTTATGTAGTTTACTACCCTAATGTTCTAACCATTCAAATAGCCCAATTTTGGCAGCAGATTTCGCTTACGGCCATACCACCTTGAGAACGCCCGAACTCGTCTGATCTCGGAAGCTAAGCAGGGTCGGGCCTGGTTAGTACTTGGATGGGAGACCGCCTGGGAATACCAGGTGCTGTAAGCTTAATGTAGTTTACTACCCTAATGTTCTAACCATTCAAATAGCCCAATTTTGGCAGCAGATTTCGCTTACGGCCATACCACCTTGAGAACGCCCGAACTCGTCTGATCTCGGAAGCTAAGCAGGGTCGGGCCTGGTTAGTACTTGGATGGGAGACCGCCTGGGAATACCAGGTGCTGTAAGCTTTATGTAGTTTACTACCCTAATGTTCTAACCATTCAAATAGCCCAATTTTGGCAGCAGATTTCGCTTACGGCCATACCACCTTGAGAACGCCCGAACTCGTCTGATCTCGGAAGCTAAGCAGGGTCGGGCCTGGTTAGTACTTGGATGGGAGACCGCCTGGGAATACCAGGTGCTGTAAGCTTTATGTAGTTTACTACCCTAATGTTCTAACCATTCAAATAGCCCAATTTTGGCAGCAGATTTCGCTTACGGCCATACCACCTTGAGAACGCCCGAACTCGTCTGATCTCGGAAGATAAGCAGGGTCGGGCCTGGTTAGTACTTGGATGGGAGACCGCCTGGGAATACCAGGTGCTGTAAGCTTTATTGTTTAAAAAAAAAAAAAAAAAAAAAGAGTCAATGAAATGTTTCAAAAATCCTAAATTGTCTTTTTTCCCCCTCAAAATTCCTGAAATAGTCTCTCAGTTTCTTAAGAAAGCCTGAAAGAGTCTCTTTTTTTTCTTCTTCAAATAGCCCAATTTTGGCTGCAGATTTCGCTTACGGCCATACCACCTTGAGAACGCCCGAACTCGTCTGATCTCGGAAGCTAAGCAGGGTCGGGCCTGGTTAGTACTTGGATGGGAGACCGCCTGGGAATACCAGGTGCTGTAAGCTTTATGTAGTTTACTACCCTAATGTTCTAACCATTCAAATAGCCCAATTTTGGCAGCAGATTTCGCTTACGGCCATACCACCTTGAGAACGCCCGAACTCGTCTGATCTCGGAAGCTAAGCAGGGTCGGGCCTGGTTAGTACTTGGATGGGAGACCGCCTGGGAATACCAGGTGCTGTAAGCTTTATGTAGTTTACTACCCTAATGTTCTAACCATTCAAATAGCCCAATTTTGGCAGCAGATTTCGCTTACGGCCATACCACCTTGAGAACGCCCGAACTCGTCTGATCTCGGAAGCTAAGCAGGGTCGGGCCTGGTTAGTACTTGGATGGGAGACCGCCTGGGAATACCAGGTGCTGTAAGCTTAATGTAGTTTACTACCCTAATGTTCTAACCATTCAAATAGCCCAATTTTGGCAGCAGATTTCGCTTACGGCCATACCACCTTGAGAACGCCCGAACTCGTCTGATCTCGGAAGCTAAGCAGGGTCGGGCCTGGTTAGTACTTGGATGGGAGACCGCCTGGGAATACCAGGTGCTGTAAGCTTTATGTAGTTTACTACCCTAATGTTCTAACCATTCAAATAGCCCAATTTTGGCAGCAGATTTCGCTTACGGCCATACCACCTTGAGAACGCCCGAACTCGTCTGATCTCGGAAGCTAAGCAGGGTCGGGCCTGGTTAGTACTTGGATGGGAGACCGCCTGGGAATACCAGGTGCTGTAAGCTTTATGTAGTTTACTACCCTAATGTTCTAACCATTCAAATAGCCCAATTTTGGCAGCAGATTTCGCTTACGGCCATACCACCTTGAGAACGCCCGAACTCGTCTGATCTCGGAAGATAAGCAGGGTCGGGCCTGGTTAGTACTTGGATGGGAGACCGCCTGGGAATACCAGGTGCTGTAAGCTTAATGTAGTTTACTACCCTAATGTTCTAACCATTCAAATAGCCCAATTTTGGCAGCAGATTTCGCTTACGGCCATACCACTTTGAGAACGCCCGAACTCGTCTGATCTCGGAAGCTAAGCAGGGTCGGGCCTGGTTAGTACTTGGATGGGAGACCGCCTGGGAATACCAGGTGCTGTAAGCTTTATGTAGTTTACTACCCTAATGTTCTAACCATTCAAATAGCCCAATTTTGGCAGCAGATTTCGCTTACGGCCATACCACCTTGAGAACGCCCGAACTCGTCTGATCTCGGAAGCTAAGCAGGGTCGGGCCTGGTTAGTACTTGGATGGGAGACCGCCTGGGAATACCAGGTGCTGTAAGCTTTATGTAGTTTACTACCCTAATGTTCTAACCATTCAAATAGCCCAATTTTGGCAGCAGATTTCGCTTACGGCCATACCACCTTGAGAACGCCCGAATTCGTCTGATCTCGGAAGCTAAGCAGGGTCGGGCCTGGTTAGTACTTGGATGGGAGACCGCCTGGGAATACCAGGTGCTGTAAGCTTAATGTAGTTTACTACCCTAATGTTCTAACCATTCAAATAGCCCAATTTTGGCAGCAGATTTCGCTTACAGCCATACCACCTTGAGAACGCCCGAACTCGTCTGATCTCGGAAGCTAAGCAGGGTCGGGCCTGGTTAGTACTTGGATGGGAGACCGCCTGGGAATACCAGGTGCTGTAAGCTTTATGTAGTTTACTACCCTAATGTTCTAACCATTCAAATAGCCCAATTTTGGCAGCAGATTTCGCTTACGGCCATACCACCTTGAGAACGCCCGAACTCGTCTGATCTCGGAAGCTAAGCAGGGTCGGGCCTGGTTAGTACTTGGATGGGAGACCGCCTGGGAATACCAGGTGCTGTAAGCTTTATGTAGTTTACTACCCTAATGTTCTAACCATTCAAATAGCCCAATTTTGGCAGCAGATTTCCCTTACGGCCATACCACCTTGAGAACGCCCGAACTCGTCTGATCTCGGAAGCTAAGCAGGGTCGGGCCTGGTTAGTACTTGGATGGGAGACCGCCTGGGAATACCAGGTGCTGTAAGCTTTATGTAGTTTACTACCCTAATGTTCTAACCATTCAAATAGCCCAATTTTGGCAGCAGATTTCGCTTACGGCCATACCACCTTGAGAACGCCCGAACTCGTCTGATCTCGGAAGCTAAGCAGGGTCGGGCCTGGTTAGTACTTGGATGGGAGACCGCCTGGGAATACCAGGTGCTGTAAGCTTTATTGTTTAAAAAAAAAAAAAAAAAAAAAGAGTCAATGAAATGTTTCAAAAATCCTAAATTGTCTTTTTTCCCCCTCAAAATTCCTGAAATAGTCTCTCAGTTTCTTCAGAAAGCCTGAAAGAGTCTCTTTTTTTTCTTCTTCAAATAGCCCAATTTTGGCTGCAGATTTCGCTTACGGCCATACCACCTTGAGAACGCCCGAACTCGTCTGATCTCGGAAGCTAAGCAGGGTCGGGCCTGGTTAGTACTTGGATGGGAGACCGCCTGGGAATACCAGGTGCTGTAAGCTTTATGTAGTTTACTACCCTAATGTTCTAACCATTCAAATAGCCCAATTTTGGCAGCAGATTTCGCTTACGGCCATACCACCTTGAGAACGCCCGAACTCGTCTGATCTCGGAAGCTAAGCAGGGTCGGGCCTGGTTAGTACTTGGATGGGAGACCGCCTGGGAATACCAGGTGCTGTAAGCTTCATGTAGTTTACTACCCTAATGTTCTAACCATTCAAATAGCCCAATTTTGGCAGCAGATTTCGCTTACGGCCATACCACCTTGAGAACGCCCGAACTCGTCTGATCTCGGAAGCTAAGCAGGGTCGGGCCTGGTTAGTACTTGGATGGGAGACCGCCTGGGAATACCAGGTGCTGTAAGCTTTATTGTTAAAAAAAAAAAAAAAAAAAAAAGAGTCAATGAAATGGTTCAAAAATCCTAAATTGTCTTTTTTTCCCCTCAAAATGCCTGAAATCGTCTCTGAGTTTCTTCAGAAAGCCTGAAACAGTGTCTTTTTTTTTTCTTCAAATAGCCCAATTTTGGCAGCAGATTTCGCTTACGGCCATACCACCTTGAGAACGCCCGAACTCGTCTGATCTCGGAAGCTAAGCAGGGTCGGGCCTGGTTAGTACTTGGATGGGAGACCGCCTGGGAATACCAGGTGCTGTAAGCTTTATGTAGTTTACTACCCTAATGTTCTAACCATTCAAATAGCCCAATTTTGGCAGCAGATTTCGCTTACGGCCATACCACCTTGAGAACGCCCGAACTCGTCTGATCTCGGAAGCTAAGCAGGGTCGGGCCTGGTTAGTACTTGGATGGGAGACCGCCTGGGAATACCAGTTGCTGTAAGCTTTATGTAGTTTACTACCCTAATGTTCTAACCATTCAAATAGCCCAATTTGGCAGCAGATTTCGCTTACGGCCATACCACCTTGAGAACGCCCGAGTGGTACGATCCAGGAAGTTGTGTGGCAGTAGTTGGGAGAGGAAGGCTCTCCTCCATTTTGTTTTCTTTTATTTGTGTTTGTTTTGTGAGTTTTTATTACTTCAAGTTAGTTTTTTTTGTTTTTTTGTTTTTTTTAACCACCTAACAGCAGCTTTTGCTGGCTGGAAGGTGGTTATTTTTATTTTTTCTCAAAAATGGATGGATTAATGGCAAACGACACTGGACCGGGAAGAGGAACACGAACGGCAAACGACTCTGGACTGGCTCGAGGAACACGCACGGCAAAAGACACTGGACTGGATAGAGGAACACGCATGGCAAACGACACTGGACTGGCTGGAGAGAAACGCTTCGCAAACGACACTGGACTGGATTATCGACAACGAGCTGGACATGATGGGAGAGACAAGTTTGCAGGAAGGAAGTATTTAAAGGAGGCAACGATCATTTTGAATGTGGAGAATGTCAATGAGGTGAGAGCGGCGGATATTATCAAGGCAGTGGTGGATAAATGTGGACATGGCAAAATTCTGGCATTAAGACCAAGACAAGGTAAAGAATATGAACTAACAATGGAAAATGAAGAAACATGTGAGGATTTGATGGATGGACTGAACATAAAAGGAGTAAATTGTGAAATTAAAACACTGCAAAATAGAGACTATGTTGTTTCCTTCATGCACCTGCCCGTCTACCTGGAGGATAGAGAAATTATTGAAAAATTGGAGGGATGGGGAGTTGATCCCATATCAAAAATTAAAAGAAGATGCTACCCGGGCACCGAAATCGAGGATGGAACGAGGTTCCTTAAAGTAAGGTTCCCGAAAGAGGTGGCATCATTGCCCTACAGCACAAGGCTGGAAACGGCAGAAGGGCAGCAGTATTTTAGGGTGATGCACAGTCACCAGGTGAAGACCTGTCGGCTGTGCATGAGCCCAGACCATCTGCTAAAAGAGTGCCCAGATTTTAAATGCCACAAATGCGGAGAAAGAGGACACTTCGCAAGAGACTGTAATGCAGCCAGGTGCCCGGAGTGTCAGAAAATTTTAAATAAATGTGTGTGTATGGAGGAGGAAGAGGAAGGAGGTAGGGAGCTTCAGGTGGACGGACAGGTGCATGAAGGAAACAACGAGGAGGAAAGACAAACTGATGTGGTACAAGAGGAACAAGTTATTCAGCAAAAAGAAATGGAAGAAGGAACGAGCAACAGAGAGGAAGAAGGAGAGCAAGAGAACAATAAAGATAAAGAACAAACAATGGAACAGGACATGCAATGGTCAGCAATGGGAACATCGGACAGTGGTAAAAGGTATCGGGATGAGATGGAGAAAAAAGAAATTAAGATGGACAACACGGAGAACAACAGAGAAGTGAGAGGACAAATAAGAAGAAGATCATCAAAGTTTGAGCCAAATTTGGAAAATGCACGAAAAAAGACTACAATAAGGAGCAGAGATGGAAGTACAAACAGATATGACGTGTTAAAGGACCTTGAGGGAGAAAATGGAGACTAATGGTTTTTAGGTATTTATTTTTCTTTTTTTTAATGGTTTTAAGCTGTGTTACTTTTAATGCAAGAGGACTGATGGACATGGGCAAATTTGAAAGAGTGAAAGAAAAGTGTAGAGGAGAAGATGTCATTGTTTTACAAGAGACAAATTGGAAAGAGAGTGTGATGATGGAATATAAAAAGAAATGGGAAGGGGATATTTTATATAATAATGGGGAAGGTAGGCTTGGAAGAGGGGTGGCGTTTTTAATGAGAAAGGATGCTTTTAATACAACCAGAGTGGTGTACACAGATAAGATTGGGAAATGCATGGCTGTGGAAGTAAATTACGAAGGATGTAAATTGATTTTAGTAAATGTACATGCACCAACGGAGGAGAAGGAAAAGAAAGAGTTTTTTAATATTTTAAGAAGTATTGTAAAGGACTATAAGAAAGTGATAATGATGGGGGATTTTAACACGGTTTTTAGTAAACAAGACATGGCAGAAGGAATGGTTTTTAGAACAGATACAGGGAGAAAAGAATTAAAAGCATTAATGGGAGAAAATAATATGATTGATGTGTGGAGAGAAAGAAATGAAAAGAAAAAAGAATTTTCAAGAAGACAAATAGTAGGGCAGTTTGTGTGTAGGACAAGAATTGATTATGTTTTGTGTACAAGGAATATGGAGGATTTTATTGAAGACATTAAGTATGAAGACACAAGTTTCAGTGATCACAAGTTTTTATTTTTTAAAATAGACGGGAATAAAGTGCAAAGAGGGCCAGGAATATGGGTTTTAAATACAAAAATGTTAGAAAATGAAGACTATATCTTAAAGGTTAAAGAAATTATAGAAAAAGAAAGGGAAAATGAAATATATGAAGAAAATAAAAGAATATGGTGGGAGAACGTAAAGTTTTTAATAAAAAAATTTTCGATAAAGTATGGTAGTATAATACGCAAATGCAAAAAATACAAAGAAAAAGAAATAAAGGAAAGCTTAGAAGAAGAATTGAATAAAGGAAATAAAGATGTACAAAAGATAAAAGAAATGGAGGAAAAACTGAAAGAAATAGAGGAAAAAGAATATGAGGGAGCGAGATTAAGAAGCAAAGCTAAATATACGGTGGAGGGAGAAAAATGCACAAAGTTCTTTTTTGATTTGGAAAAAAAGAAAGGAAAAGCAGAAACGATAAAACAGATAAGAGGAAAAAATGGGGAAATTGTAGAAGGGAATGAAAAGATTTTAGAAGAAATAAAGGATTTTTATGGAAATCTTTTTACTACAAGGGGTGTAGACGAAAACAAAAAAAGGGAATTGTTGAAGCAGATAAAAGCAAAAATTAGCGAGGAAGATAAAAAAGAATGTAATCAAGAAATCAGAGAAGAAGAGATAGAAAGAGCAATACAGCAGCTGAATAAAAAGAAAAGTCCAGGAATAGATGGTTTGGGAAATGAATTTTACATATGTTTTAAAGAGATTTTAACCAAAATATTAAAGGAAGTTTTCAAAGAAATTTTTGAAGAAGAAGAAGTCAATGAAAGAATGGGGATGGGGATAACAAAGCTGATATATAAAAGTAAGGGAGAAAAGGTAGATTTAAAAAACTACAGACCGATCACAATGCTGAACACAGATTTTAAAATCTTAGCAAAAGTTTTAGCAAACAGGTTAAAAGAAGTAATGCCAAGTATAATCAAAACAAACCAAGCGTACGGAGTAAAAGGAAGGGATATAGCGGATACGACAATGAGCATAAGAGACACAATATGGTACATGAAAGAAAAGAATGAAAATGGATATGTAATAAGTCTTGATTTTGAAAAAGCTTTTGATAGAGTGGAACACCGGTTTTTATTTGATGTTTTAAAGGAATTTGGTTTCGGGGGAGATTTTATCAAATGGATAAAGATTTTATATAAGGGTGCTTTAACAAGAATAAAATGTAATGGTTTTTTAACAGAGTGTTTTAAAATCACAAGATCAATAAGACAGGGTTGTCCGCTTTCAGCATTATTATATTCACTTGTATCAGAGCCGTTGGGATTGGCGATAAAGCAAAAAGAAGAAATAACTGGTATTGAAATTGAGGAAAAAAAAGCAGAAGGGAAGGTTTTTCAATATGCTGATGATACAACGATAATAGTAAAAGGAAAGGAGAGCGTCAAAGAAGTTATGAAGTGTGTAGAAGACTATTGTAAAGGATCGGGAGGTAAAGTAAATGAGGATAAGACAGTATATATGAGATTTGGTGAAGCAATGATTTTAAGGGATTGTTTTAAGTTCAAGGAAGTAGAAGAAATGAGGATTTTAGGAATTTTAATGGGGAAAAATGAGAAGAAAGTTAGAGATGAAATGTGGGAGCAACTGGTCACAGAAATAGAAAGAAGGTTAAATTTTTGGAAATTGAGGAATTTAAACTTGAAGGGAAAGGTTTTAATATTGAACGTTTTAATGGTTTCTAAGCTGTGGTATGTTTTATACGTGTCGGAGATGCCGTTGTGGACAGAAAAGAGGTTGAAGAAATGTTTTCTTGACTTTTTATGGGAGGGGAAGCCAGCGAGAATAGCTTTTAACACGATTTTAGGGGCAGCAGACAAGGGGGGTTTAGGGTTAATGGATGTGGCACAAAGGAAAAATAGCTTGAGAGTGAAAACTGTGAAAAAATATCTACAAGAAGAGGGTAACGCAGAATGGAAAAAGACAATGGGATATTTTTTAAACAAATGTGGGAATTTTAACATGGGGGATGGAATTTTATGGATGAAAACGAAGATTTGGATGACAGAAGGGCTACCAGGTTTTTATAGAGAAATGTTTAGTGCGTGGGGAAAATTTTTAGACAAGGTCGAGTATGATCCACATGGGAGAGAAAACATTTTAAATCAACCTCTGTTCTTAAACAAAAACATTTTAAAGCAAGGTAAAGAAATGTTTTTAAAGAAATGGATGGAAGTGGGGATAACAAGGGTGAGAGATGTGTTATATGAATTCAAAGAAGGCTTTTTACCGACTCAATTTATTGTGGATGCAATGGAGGAGGCAAAAGAGGATTACAGTGAACAAGGAATAATTAACCAATTTGAATTAATTAAAAGTGCAATACCGAAAGAATGGATAAAAAGAATAGAAGGTATGGAAGGGGAGCCAAAAGAGAAATGTATTAATGTGAAATTGGACGGAAAACTGGATGATTTTAAGGAATGTACTGTGAAAATGATTTATTGTTCTTTTAGAGATGATGTTTTTAAAGAGCCGATTGTTAATGCATACTGGATGCAGCATTTCAAAGATTTAAAGAAAGAGAGCATATGGAGAAACATGAAGGGAAGATGTGTGGAAACTAAATTGGAATGTTTGGAGTATTTTATAAGGCATAAAGTTGTTTTTACTGATGCAATTTTAAACAAAATAGGAATTGAGCAAAATGCTATGTGTAAAGTGTGCCAGGAGAAGGAAGAGGGGATTTTACATATGTTTTTATATTGTAAAGAGCTGGAGGAATTTTTAAAGAAATGTAAATGTTTAATTAAGGATTTGACTGAGGAGTGGGATGAAAATGGAATGGAATGGAACAGAGTTGTGATGTTTGGGTGGGGAAAGAAGTGTCAAAACAAAAGTTTTATTAATCTGTGTGTCATGTTAATGAAAAGTGCAATATGGGAGAGAAGAACTGTGGCTAAAAAAGAAAAAATCATGTTGGATGTTTGGAGTGTGTTTAAAAGGAAAGCTGAAGTATATTTTGAAAGATTGTATGTGTATTTTAAAGGTGAAAATATGTTGAATTCTTTTTATGATGTTTTTACACCAAAAGTTGTTTATGTTTTAAAAGATCTACTGTGGAAGCTGCCGGGAGAAGAAGTCTTTTAAATGATGTACAAAAGCTAAAGATATGTAATGTAGAGATGTTTGTTCACATGATGTTTGGAAAATCTGTATTTTTTTAGTGTATTTCATTATTGTATTTTTTATTGTATTTTATTGATTGAAAAAATTGAAAAAAAAAAAAAAAAGAACGCCCGAACTCGTCTGATCTCGGAAGCTAAGCAGGGTCGGGCCTGGTTAGTACTTGGATGGGAGACCGCCTGGGAATACCAGGTGCTGTAAGCTTTATGTAGTTTACTACCCTAATGTTCTAACCATTCAAATAGCCCAATTTTGGCAGCAGATTTCGCTTACGGCCATACCACCTTGAGAACGCCCGAACTCGTCTGATCTCGGAAGCTAAGCAGGGTCGGGCCTGGTTAGTACTTGGATGGGAGACCGCCTGGGAATACCAGGTGCTGTAAGCTTTATGTAGTTTACTACCCTAATGTTCTAACCATTCAAATAGCCCAATTTTGGCAGCAGATTTCGCTTACGGCCATACCACCTTGAGAACGCCCGAACTCGTCTGATCTCGGAAGCTAAGCAGGGTCGGGCCTGGTTAGTACTTGGATGGGAGACCGCCTGGGAATACCAGGTGCTGTAAGCTTTATGTAGTTTACTACCCTAATGTTCTAACCATTCAAATAGCCCAATTTTGGCAGCAGATTTCGCTTACGGCCATACCACCTTGAGAACGCCCGAACTCGTCTGATCTCGGAAGCTAAGCAGGGTCGGGCCTGTTTAGTACTTGGATGGGAGACCGCCTGGGAATACCAGGTGCTTTATGTAGTTTACTACCCTAATGTTCTAACCATTCAAATAGCCCAATTTTGGCAGCAGATTTCGCTTACGGCCATACCACCTTGAGAACGCCCGAACTCGTCTGATCTCGGAAGCTAAGCAGGGTCGGGCCTGGTTAGTACTTGGATGGGAGACCGCCTGGGAATACCAGGTGCTGTAAGCTTTATGTAGTTTACTACCCTAATGTTCTAACCATTCAAATAGCCCAATTTTGGCAGCAGATTTCGCTTACGGCCATACCACCTTGAGAACGCCCGAACTCGTCTGATCTCGGAAGCTAAGCAGGGTCGGGCCTGGTTAGTACTTGGATGGGAGACCGCCTGGGAATACCAGGTGCTGTAAGCTTTATGTAGTTTACTACCCTAATGTTCTAACCATTCAAATAGCCCAATTTTGGCAGCAGATTTCGCTTACGGCCATACCACCTTGAGAACGCCCGAACTCGTCTGATCTCGGAAGCTAAGCAGGGTCGGGCCTGGTTAGTACTTGGATGGGAGACCGCCTGGGAATACCAGGTGCTGTAAGCTTTATGTAGTTTACTACCCTAATGTTCTAACCATTCAAATAGCCCAATTTTGGCAGCAGATTTCGCTTACGGCCATACCACCTTGAGAACGCCCGAACTCGTCTGATCTCGGAAGCTAAGCAGGGTCGGGCCTGGTTAGTACTTGGATGGGAGACCGCCTGGGAATACCAGGTGCTGTAAGCTTTATGTAGTTTACTACCCTAATGTTCTAACCATTCAAATAGCCCAATTTTGGCAGCAGATTTCGCTTACGGCCATACCACCTTGAGAACGCCCGAACTCGTCTGATCTCGGAAGCTAAGCAGGGTCGGGCCTGGTTAGTACTTGGATGGGAGACCGCCTGGGAATACCAGGTGCTGTAAGCTTTATGTAGTTTACTACCCTAATGTTCTAACCATTCAAATAGCCCAATTTTGGCAGCAGATTTCGCTTACGGCCATACCACCTTGAGAACGCCCGAACTCGTCTGATCTCGGAAGCTAAGCAGGGTCGGGCCTGGTTAGTACTTGGATGGGAGACCGCCTGGGAATACCAGGTGCTGTAAGCTTTATGTAGTTTACTACCCTAATGTTCTAACCATTCAAATAGCCCAATTTTGGCAGCAGATTTCGCTTACGGCCATACCACCTTGAGAACGCCCGAACTCGTCTGATCTCGGAAGCTAAGCAGGGTCGGGCCTGGTTAGTACTTGGATGGGAGACCGCCTGGGAATACCAGGTGCTGTAAGCTTTATTGTAAAAAAAAAAAAAAAAAAGAGTCAATGACATGTTTCAAAAATCCTAAATTGTCTTTTTTCCCCCTCAAAATTCCTGAAATAGTCTCTCAGTTTCTTCAGAAAGCCTGAAAGAGTCTCTTTTTTTTCTTCTTCAAATAGCCCAATTTTGGCTGCAGATTTCGCTTACGGCCATACCACCTTGAGAACGCCCGAACTCGTCTGATCTCGGAAGCTAAGCAGGGTCGGGCCTGGTTAGTACTTGGATGGGAGACCGCCTGGGAATACCAGGTGCTGTAAGCTTTATGTAGTTTACTACCCTAATGTTCTAACCATTCAAATAGCCCAATTTTGGCAGCAGATTTCGCTTACGGCCATACCACCTTGAGAACGCATTGTGGTACAGTCCAGAGAGTGAGGCGGCAAAGAAGTAGCCAAACAGTTCTAGCTTAAAACTTGTGATTTGACTCATTTTGTTTTTGGATTTAAGTTTGTTTTTTGGTATTTTAGTTAGATTTAGCCTGTTTAATCTCCCCCAACAGCTTAGGCTGTTTGGGGGACTCTGAATTTGGTTTGTTTGTTCCATGCTTCCGTTGGACAGCATGGCTGCAGTAAAGAAAAGAGAGCAAGGAATGATGAGAAAAAGCAGCGATGGGAAGAACGAAGAAGAGGAAAAAAGAAAAGAAGCAGACACACAAACAAAGATGCAAGAACAATGCGAGATAAGTAAAGTCACAAGAGACATACAGAAAGAGAGAGGAGAAAACAGCAAAGGAGCACAAGGAGGATTCAGAGAGAAATACAGCAAGGAGCTGACTGTCGAGGTGGAAGTGGAGGGAACCAAGAAAATTTCCATGATGGAGTTACTGAAAGGAGTAAAGAAGGAGTGTGGAGAGGTGATCGGATGCAGAGTGAGAGGTGAAAGGATTTACGAACTCACAATGAAGGATGAAGATGCAAAAGGGAAACTAATTGATGGAGTGAGAATACAAGGAGTGATGGTGCATGCAAGAGACATTATAAATAATGATATGGTGGTGTCCTTTATCAATTTGCCGGTATACTTGGAGGACGAGAAGATTCTCTCTAAGCTGGAAGAGTGGGGAGTAAAACCACTCTCACCAATAAAACATCGGGTATGGCCTGGAACGGATACAGTGGATGGAACGCGCTTCCTAAAGGTTCGCTTCACAGAACAGGTATGCTCACTTCCATACTCTACGAAGTTTGAGACTCTAAGAGGTACAGAATACTTTCGGGTTATCCATGACAGGCAAGTGCGTGTCTGCAGACTGTGCATCAAGCCAGGGCACATATTCAGAGAGTGCCCTGAATTTAAGTGCTTTAAGTGTGGGAAGAATGGACACTATGCAAGAGATTGTGAAGAACGGATGGGAATAGAGGGAGCGCAGATGGATGAACAAGATGAAGGTGAAAGAAGGAATAATATTGTAACAGAGGAACAAGACGAGGGGACAACTGATGATGTGGAAAGGCAAGAGACGGACAAAGCTGTGGGAGGTGAAGAAAGAAACAAAATGGAATGGCGAAATAGAGCTGAAAGTTCCAGTGAAGAGGATGGAAGTGAGGAAGAGATGGAGCAATCGGGAGAGAGCCAGGAGGAGGCGGAGGAGAAAGGAGAAAACAATGAAGACGAAAGAAGTAAAGAAGGGGGGGAAAAGAGACTGTACCAGAATTCAGAGAAAGTAATGATGGAATAAAGAGAGATGAAGGAAAAAAAGAAGGACTGAAATCAAAGATCAAAAGACTGAGCGCAAAGAGAAAGTCTGAGATGGACAGAGAACAGACTGAACAGATAAAAGAACCAAGGTCGGGTATGTGATATTTGCTCAAAGGTTTTATTTCATGTTTTATGTTTTTTGGTTTGCTCTCATGGCCACTGTGACATCAATAAATATAAATGGGTTAAGAGATAAAATGAAGATGAAAGAGTTACTATTTACATTTAGAAGCGATATTATCTGTATACAAGAGACAAATTGGGAAGAGGATAAGGTAAAGGAGATGAGAGAAGAGTGGAGGGGGGACATATATTACAATAACGGGGCTAAGAATGCAAGGGGTGTGGCAATTTTAATTAAAAGAGATAGGGTGGAAAACATAAAAGAAGTATATAAAGATCGGAGGGGGAAGATTTTGATAGTTCAATTTAGGTATAGAGATGTAGATTTTAGACTAATAAATATATATGTTCCAAATGTAGAATTGGACAGGAGGGAAATTCTAGAAGAATTAAAAGGATTAGTTGTTGGAAAATGTATTATAGTGGGAGACTTCAACATAAAATGTAGTAGATTAGATGTAGGCAAGGGGGTAAAATTTAGGTGGGAGAAGTCGAGGGGAATGTTGATGGAGATAATAAGAGACAAGGGACTGATAGATGTGTGGAGATATGAAAATCCAGAAAAAAGAGAGTTCACAAGGAGGCAGTTAAGGGAAGGGATATTGAAACAGAGTAGAATAGATTTAGTGTTAGTAAAGGAAGAAATAATTAGGTATATAGACGGAATAAAGCATCAAGAAAATAGCTTAAGTGATCATGATAGTGTTAGATTCAAAATCAAGATAGGAAATGAAGAGGTAGGAGGAGGGATGTGGATATTGAATGCAGGATATATTGAAGAGGAAGAATATGAGATACAGATGAAGGATTTATTAAATAGAGAAAATGGAAAGATAGAGGAGTCCAAAATGAACGGCGAATTAGATGATAGAATAGGAGATAGATGGGAGACAATGAAGGACCAAATTAAATCAATTAGCATAAAATATAGTAAGAAAAGAAGAAGGGAAAAGGTTAAGGAAGAAAGGGTGTTGAGAGAAAGATTGAGAGAAGAGTTAGAGAAGGCAGAAAATGAAGAAGGATACAGTATGGAAAAATATATAGAAGTCAAGACAGCACTAGAGAAATATGAGAGGGAGAAATGTAGAGGAGCAATTTTAAGGAGCAAAGCAAAATATGCATTAGAAGGTGAAAAATGCACAGGGTATTTCTTAGGTTTAGAGAAAAGAAGACAAAGTAAAACATATATCAACGAAATAAATACAAAAGAGGGTAAAGCAACAAAAGATTATGTGGAGATTTTGGAGAGGGTGCAGGAATTTTATGAAGAGTTATATAAAAGGGGGGGAGTGGATGAGAAAAGTATAGATGACGTGCTAGAAAGCGTAGAGAATGTTCTAAGTAAGGAAGATGGAGACTGGTGTGATAGGGAGATAGAAGAGGCAGAAGTGATAGAGGCAATAGAGGGGTTAAGGAGTGGAAAAAGTCCAGGGAGTGATGGGATAGGTATAGAGTGGTATAAAGTGTATAAGGAAGAGGTAGCACCAATATTAGTAGAAGTTTTCAGAGGGATCGAAAGAACAGGGATTGTGCAAAATAGGATGGTAGAGGGAGTGATTGCCTTAGTTCATAAAAAGGGAATAGATTAGATATAGGGAATTACAGACCAATCAGTTTGCTAAATGTTGATTATAAGATATTGACTAAAGTTTTAGCTAACAGAGTGAAAAAAGTGATTGGGGGTTTAGTGCAACCAACACAGAGTTATAGCGTACCAGGCAGAGATATAGCAGACACAATAGCGACAGTAAGAGATGTGATAGAGTATATGAAACGAGATAGGAAAGGAGGGATAGTAATAGGGATAGATTGGAATAAAGCATTTGATAGGGTAGAACACGAATACCTTTTTAGAGTATTAGGAAAGTTTGGGTTTGGGGTGAAAATGGTGGAATGGGTGAGGAAATTGTATGGGAGGGCAACAAGCTGTGTAAAGATAAATGGAGTGTTAACAGATAAGTTTGAGATAGGGAGGTCAGTGAGACAGGGATGTCCCCTATCCGCATTACTGTATGCCATCTCAGTAGAGCCTCTCGCCGCATTAATTAAGAGAGATAAAGGGATAGTTGGGATTGATTTGCCATATGGAGGAACATGTATTATAAATCAATATGCGGATGACACCACAATCACAGTGAGGGGGGGAAATAGCGTAAAAAGAGTTCTAGAGATAGTAGAGAAGTATGGGAGGGCATCAGGGGCAAAAATAAATAAGGAGAAGTCAGAGTTAATGTACATAGGAGAGGTTGAGAGAGTAGATGTAGGAGTAAAAGTAGAGGAAAAATATATAAAAGTCCTGGGAGTATATTTAGGGGTAGAAAGCAAAGAGGCAAGAGATGTGACTTGGACCGGGGTGATTAATAAAATAAGAACTGTATGTGCGGTATGGAAAGGGAGGAAATTAAAATTAAATGGGAAAGTAATGGTAGTAAATAGTCTGTTGTTGTCAGTATGTTTGTATGTAATGAATGTAATTGAAATGTCAGGGTGGGTGATGAATGAGTTGAATAAAATTGTGTGCGATTTTATATGGGAGGGAAAAGGAGTGAAAATAGCACAGAAAACATTGGTGGGAAAGAGATGGGAAGGAGGTTTAAACTTGATGGATCTAGAAATGAAAAGGACTGCAATGAGAATAAAAACAGTAATAAAGTATATGGGAGGAAGATGGGATTATGGGTGGAAGGAGTTCTTGAGGAAATATATTGATGATGTAGGAGGAATTGTCACAATATCAGAACCCACAACATCCCTCACTGGCCACCAGAGGGCACCATCACCCGAGTATTGACTTTCTCACATTTCATTCCTGGCCTGATTACTCATACACCTGTCATCACTGATTGCTCACGCACCTGCACCCTGTTATCTACCTGCATATAAGCCCCATTCACATCACAAACAGTGCGAAGTCTTGTTTCCACTGTGAACATTCTGAGCGTTTAATTCCTGTATCTTGTCTGCCTGTGTTTTGACCTCTGCTGATCTGATTCTCCCTTTGTCTGCTACCTGCCTCCTGAACCCCTGCTTTGTCCCTGGATTCTCCTCAGCTCGCTGCCAGCCCTGACCCTTGCCTGGATTTTGACCAAGTGTGAGCCTGTTCTTCGTTGTCTATCTTGCCAGTGTTTGACCATTTCCCTGTTGACTACTCTTCTTTAATAAACGTTGCAAATGGACCTGACTGCCTCCGGTGATTCCTCACAGAAGACTTCGCCACGACAAGGTTCAGCAACGATGTCTGAACTCACCGCAGCGTTTGCTGCCCAAGCGGATCAACTCGCCACTCATCACCATCAACTCAACCGTCTCACAACGGTAACTGAGGAATTAGTGAAAGCTATTCAAACTATGCAAAATCCCGCTCCCAATCCATCGCCACAACCGATACCACAACCTAATGAAGACCAATCCTCAGCGAGCGCGAACCCTCGCCTCGCACTTCCTGAGAAATTTGATGGAGACCCAGGAAGATGCAGGGGCTTTATTCTGCAATGCACACTCATTATGGCCCAACAACCCAAGTTCTACCCCACTGAAACCAGTAAGATTGCCTTTGTCTGTTCTCTATTAACAGGAAGAGCCCTAGACTGGATTACAGCAGTATGGCGAGTGGATGGCATGGCTTTTCCCACCTTTGAAGCATTCCTCCAGCAGTTTCGAGAGGTTTTCGAACACTCCAAAGAGGGCAAAGGAGCAGGTGACAGACTTCTTGAACTCACTCAGGGTCGTTCCACTGCTGCTGATTATGCTCTTGCTTTTAGAACCCTCGCCGCTCAGGATTGGACCAACGACTCATTAAAGGTAATGTTCCAAAGAGGGTTGAGCCATGAATTACAAGCAGAATTGGCCTGCCGTGATGAGGGGAAAGAACTGGGACAGTTTATTCAGTTGGCTATCCAGATCGATAACCTCATGCGATCTCGCCGTATGAATCGTCATCCTGTATTTACCTCACGCCCTGTGGTTCCAACCAGACTCCCTACCCACTCATCTTCTGACCAAGTTGAATCCATGCAGATTAACACTTCTCGATTAACTCTGGAAGAAAAAGAACGGCGGAGGAGTCAAAATCTGTTTCTATACTGTGGTGAGGCGGGTCATTTCCGCATCAACTGTCCCATACGTCCTCCACTGAGAAATCCACGACCGGTGAGTTTCCCTGCTGATATTCCTAAGCCTGACTCCTGCATATCTGTGTCTCTTGTACTCATGATAAATGACCATCAAATTATCACCCATGCCTTGATTGACTCCGGTGCCGCTGGGAACTTTATGTCACAAGACTTTGTTCAACGAAACAACATTGCATTAACCCGTTGTAACTCTTGTCTCACAGTCGAGGCCATCGATGGACGACCATTAGGTTCCGGTCGAGTAACCCATATCACCCAGCACATTCAAATGCGGACAGGAGCTCTTCACACGGAAACCATTCAGTTTTATGTTCTACTCACCTCTTATACACCGGTCATTCTGGGTTTGCCCTGGCTCCGCAAGCACGATCCACATATTCGATGGGGAACTGGTCAAATCATCCTCTGGAGTAAGTCCTGTTACTCCACCTGTCTTACCTCTGTGACTCCTCTGCCCGTTCGAAACATCCATGTTCCCCAGGAGAAACCTGATTCCATTCACCTTCCAGTCGAATACCAAGACCTGGCCGTAGCCTTCAGCAAGGTGAAGGCCTCCAAACTTCCTCCACATCGCAACAGCGACTGTGCCATTGATCTGATTCCAGGCTCCACACCTCCCAAAGGCCGTATCTTCCCTCTATCCCAACCTGAGACTGAAGCTATGAGGAGGTATATAGAAGAGGAACTCTCAAAGGGCTTCATCCGTCCTTCAACATCTCCAGCATCAGCGGGCTTCTTCTTTGTTAAGAAAAAGGACGGCAGTCTCCGACCCTGCATTGACTATCGGGCTCTCAATGATCAGACCATCAAATTCCACTACCCACTCCCCCTGGTACCAGCAGCCCTGGAACTACTTCGCACAGCTAAATTCTATACCAAGCTCGACCTCCGCTGTGCCTATAACCTCATCAGAATTCGCGAGCGAGACGAGTGGAAAACAGCCTTCTCCACATGCACAGGGCACTACGAATATCAGGTCATGCCATTCGGACTGTCCAACAGTCCTGCCGTGTTTCAATCATTCATCAACGACATCTTTCGGGATATGCTCCATCGAACAGTCATCATTTACATTGACGATATCTTGATCTATTCCAACACCCTGAAGGACCATATTCAACATGTCCGAGCGGTCCTTGAACGCCTCATTCAGCACCAACTTTATGCCAAGATCGAGAAGTGTGAGTTCCATCAGACCTCTACTACGTTCTTAGGATACATCATCAGCCCTGAGGGCGTAGCCATGGATGAGAGTAAAGTTCGAGCTGTTCTCAGATGGCCACGACCCATTACTTTAAAGGAGCTACAACGCTTCCTCGGGTTTGCCAACTTCTACCGCCGCTTCATCCGTAATTTCAGCATTGTGGCAAACCCTCTGACATCTCTGATCAAGAAAAATACATCACGTCTTCCCTGGAATGAGTCAGCCACCCGTGCCTTTAATCAGTTGAAACAACTCTTCTCGACTGCTCCAATCTTACACCATCCCAACCCTAATCTACCCTTTGTGGTGGAGGTGGATGCCTCAAATACTGGTCTGGGTGCTGTATTGTCCCAACGACAGGAGTCACCACCTACACTTTATCCCTGTGCTTTCTATTCTAGAAAACTGAACGCAGCTGAAAGAAACTATGACCTAGGAGACCGTGAACTTCTGGCCATGAAGGCTGCCTTCAAGGAATGGAGACACTGGCTAGAGGGAGCCACTACTCCCTTCACTGTACTCACTGATCACAAGAACCTGGAATATCTTCGCACGGCCAAGAGGTTAAACCCCCGTCAAGCCCGCTGGTCCCTCTTCTTCACCCGCTTTCAATTCACGGTCACCTACCGTCCAGGGTCTAAGAACAGTAAGGCCGATGCCCTATCCCGATTGTATGAACCAGAACCAACTATCCAAGCTCCTGAAACCATCCTTAGTCCCGACCTTGTAGTCGGTCCCATTCAGTGGGATCTTGAGACCGAGCTGGAGCAGGCCAATGCTCAAATGGAAGCTTCCCTTGCTTGTCCGCCTCACAAAGTCTTTGTCCCCGAGATACTTCGTAACCGGGTCCTAGAGCACGTTCACGCTGTTCCCAGTTCTGGTCATCCAGGGATTACAGCCACGATTCAACTTCTCCAGAACCGCTACTGGTGGCCAACCTTAACCCAAGACACTACCAGGTTTATTCATCGATGCCAGGTCTGCAACACCCAGAAATCATCTCGTCTGTTACCCGCCGGGTTACTCCAACCTCTGCCCATACCTCAACGTCCCTGGTCTCACATAGCTGTTGACTTCATTACGGATTTACCCGCCTCCGACGGCTATACCACCATCCTCACCGTGGTAGACAGGTTTTCCAAAGCCTGCCGACTTATTCCCTTAACCAAACTTCCCACAGCATTGCAAACAGCAGAACATCTCTGCAACTGGGTATTCAGGTTGTACGGTCTACCTGAGGATATCGTTTCCGACAGAGGACCTCAATTCACCTCACGAGTCTGGTCGGCCTTCTTCAAAGCCCTTCAAGTCAACGTGAGTCTCACGTCTGGTTACCACCCTCAATCAAATGGGCAGGCAGAACGTCTCAATCAAGATATCATCAGATTCCTCCGGACCTACTGTCATGACCACCAAGAGGATTGGAGTCGATACTTGATCTGGGCGGAATATGCCCAAAACTCCCTACAAAAGCACTCCACTGGTTTGACTCCTTTCCAATGCATCCTGGGCTTCCAACCACCTCTATATCCTTGGTCTGGGGAACCCACGAATGTTCCGGCCGTAAACGACTGGTTACGACGCAGTGAGGAGACGTGGGATCAAGCACACACACACCTCCAACGAGCAGTCCGCCGCTTCAAGAGACAGGCTGATCACCGCCGTCGAGCAGGCTCAGAATACCAACCAGGACAATGGGTGTGGCTGTCCACCCGAGACCTTCGCCTCCAACTCCCCTGCAAAAAACTCAACTCAAGGTACGTGGGTCCTTTCAAAATCCTTCGGCAAATCACTCCAGTATCCTACCGCCTGGCTCTGCCTAATCATTTCCGTATTGCTCCCACCTTCCATGTTTCACTACTCAAACCTGCCGCCGACCCCACTGAGGGAGGAGAGAACCGACCCCAGGATCCGAATCCACCACCCATCTTGATAGAGGGCGAGGAGGCTTATCGAGTACACCAACTATTAGATTCGAGACGCCGGGGAAGGATGCTCCAATACCTAGTCGACTGGGAGGGATTCGGCCCCGAAGAACGCTCCTGGGTCAATGCCATGGACATTCTGGACCCCGCTCTCACCACAGAGTTTCATCACAATCATCCCAACAAACCTGCTCCCCGACCCCGTGGTAGACCTCGACGCCGTCAACATCCTCGCGCCAGGAGTCGCTTGCAGGGGAGGGGCTCTGTCACAATATCAGAACCCACAACATCCCTCACTGGCCACCAGAGGGCACCATCACCCGAGTATTGACTTTCTCACATTTCATTCCTGGCCTGATTACTCATACACCTGTCATCACTGATTGCTCACGCACCTGCACCCTGTTATCTACCTGCATATAAGCCCCATTCACATCACAAACAGTGCGAAGTCTTGTTTCCACTGTGAACATTCTGAGCGTTTAATTCCTGTATCTTGCCTGCCTGTGTTTTGACCTCTACTGATCTGATTCTCCCTTTGTCTGCTGCCTGCCTCCTGAACCCCTGCTTTGTCCCTGGATTCTCTTCAGCTCGCTGCCAGCCCTGACCCTTGCCTGGATTTTGACCAAGTGTGAGCCTGTTCTTCGTTGTCTATCTTGCCAGTGTTTGACCATTTCCCTGTTGACTACTCTTCTTTAATAAACGTTGCAAATGGACCTGACTGCCTCCGGTGATTCCTCACAGGAATAGGGAAAAATGGCTTGTATATGGGTTTTAAACAATCCATGACGGGGGGAATACCAGAAATATACCGGGAAGTATTAGAAGCATGGAGGCAGTTTCTGCCTAAGATAGAGTACGAGTGTGATGACATAAATAGTATTAAAAATCTACCATTATTTTTAAATGAAAAGTTTAAACATAAAAATAAAACGTTATATGAACCTAGATTTAAAGAAGGAGGCATAAAACAAGTAAAAGACGTTATGTATGAAGTCATCCCAGGATTCCTCAGAAACAATTGCATTTATGACTCTGTGTGTGATCTGGATGGAATGGAGAGCAGAGAGAAAGTAAACAAAATATAAGGATTAAATCAAGTATACCCACACAATGGACAAATCTGATTGAAAGTGAATGTATATCCAAGAGAGGACAAAGTATGCCGGAAATGTATATTGATGATGATGGAAAGAAATGTCAAATCAGAACTTTGAGTGTCAACAATGTATACAGGAGACTAATTGTTGATGTTAGGAAAGAGCCAGCAGCAGAGAAAGTGTGGAAGAGGGTGTTTGATAATTTGGATGTGGAAAAAATATGGTCAAATCTAAATGTAAAGTAAAACAGTATAGAGTGTGAGAATAATGACTTTTTGATAAGACATAATAGAATATACACAAATGTGGTGTTAAATAAAATAAATAGTGAGGTGAATGCAATGTGTGACGTGTGTAATAATGGCCATGAGAGTTTTTTACATTATTTTTTGAGATGCAAGGCTTTGGTTGATTTTTTTGACTTTCTAAAAAGTTTGTTAAAAGAAAACTGGGGTGTGGAAGTTGAATCAGAGGAGGAATGGAGTAAAATGTTTTTGTTTGGGATTTTGGAGAAAAAGAAAAAAATGGACAATTGCCTAATTAATTTTATATTGAGTCATGCCAGACTAGCAGTGGTTCTGAGAAGGAACTATGCACATTTTGAAGGAAGGAAGGTTAAAATAAAAGATTTATTTAAGTCAATAACAAAAAGGGATGTAGAACTGATCTGTAAATATGGAGAAAAAGAGGTGAAAGAGTTTTTTGTGAATACAAATAAGTTAATATATCAAGAGCCAGGCGAAGAGATATGTTTCAATTGGTAAAAATAAAACTATTTGCTTGGGTTTAAGTTGCTGCAAATTGAGTAAATGCCAATACATTTGTGTGTATTTACTTTATTTTCCCTTTTTATGTTTATGGGACTATATAAATGAAGTGAAATGTATGTAAAATGAAATGAAATAATGTAATTGAAAATCTGTGAATTGAAAGTACAAAGTAAAAAAAGAGAACGCCCGAACTCGTCTGATCTCGGAAGCTAAGCAGGGTCGGGCCTGGTTAGTACTTGGATGGGAGACCGCCTGGAAATACCAGGTGCTGTAAGCTTTATTGTTGGATGGGAGACCTAGTAAGCTTTATATGGTTTACTACCCTAATGTTCTAACCATTCAAATAGCCCAATTTTGCCAGCAGATTTCGCTTACGGCCATACCACCTTGAGAACGCTAGGGGGAGCCATTGAGCGAAAGGAAGTGAGTTGGCAGTTTGAAGTTTGTAGTAGGTGAGACAGGCTCACCATTTTTCGTTTTTTATTTGTTAGTTATTGTCCTTAAATACACTGTTTATTTTTTAGTTTTGTTTTGAGTTTTCCTCCCGACAGCTTTTGCTGTTTAAGCATTTTTTGTTTAAAATGGATGGACTAACGGCATCGACCACAGCAATGGCAGGAGGAACATCAACTGGCAATGAAACTGGACTGGAACAAAGACGACGAGATGGACATGGAAAGGATAAAGAAGCAAGGAAAGAAAGCATGAAAAGAGTGTACGCAAAGGAAGCAACAGTTACAGTGGACTTAACGGAGGTAAGAGGAGCCAAGGCGGAGGATATTATTAAAGCAGTGACAGAGAAAATAGGAGTTGGAAAAATCTTGGCAGTTCGACAAATGGATAACTATGAGGTGACGTTGGAGAAAGAAGAAGACACAGAGAAACTGATGGATGGACTAATTATCAATGGGAAAAACTGTGAGGTACAAAAACTGAAAAATAGAGACTATGTGGTTTCAATAATGCACCTGCCTGCTTATTTGGACGATGAGGACATTTTAAAGAAACTGGAGGGATGGGGGGTTTTTCCCCTTTCTAAAATAAGAAGGAGAGTTTATCCGGGCACAAGCATAGAGGATGGAACAAGGTTTGTTAAAACCAGGTTCCCTAAGGAAGTGATCTCACTACCATACAGCACTAAGTTTGAGACGGAAGAAGGACCACAATTTTTTCGGGTGATGCATAGCCATCAGGTGAAGACCTGCAGGCTGTGCACGAGCCCGGACCACATTGTGAAGGACTGTCCGGATTACAAATGTTACAGGTGCTGTGAGATGGGTCACTTTGCAAGGGACTGCAAAGCAGTAAAGTGCCTGGATTGCAAGGAGGTGACCAACAAATGTGTATGCGGGATGAGAAATGAAGAGGAAGAGGAAGAAGAAGGAGTAAGCAGGCAGGTGTATGAGGGAGACAATGAAAAAGCAGTAATAGTCAATTTATCCTCAGTGAAGCAATTATTGTTGTACTTTTCATTTGTATAGTAGTTACAATTGTTGTTAATAGAAAGGAAATTACTATCAGGATCAATATCAGTATGTGGGGTTAAACTTTGGAATAGTTTGGGGCTTGAACTTAAACAAAGCCAAAATATTCATCAATTTAAAGTACATTATAAACAGAAGGTCTTATCGCAATACATGTCGGTAATGGTTTAATTTTGTGAGTTGTATTCATGTATTTTTGTTAATATTACCCTGTAGGTATTCTGATTACCATTGTTAGTATTTTCATAGATGTATCCATGTGTTTATAATCTGTTTTATTTTACCTTGTAGGTAATTGATTACCATTGTTGGTATTATTATAATTGTTACCTGAGATCATGATCATATATGGTGTGTATTTAGGATATGTTTTGTTTTGTTTTGGTATGGTTTTGCTTTTGATGAGGGAGAAGGGGTTTCCCTTCTTTCCTTTCCCATGTTTTCATATATGTACTTATATCCAAAATTGTTATTGAGTGTTATGATAATGTGCAAGTAAGCAACTATTATTGTTTTGTTTTGTTTTTCCTGTTATTGGTAACCAGGGTGGGTTCAAATAAGTTTTACTTCTATCCACTCCATTTCAAACACTAGATTTAGGTTTTTCTAAAGTTGATGTAAATATGATGAATTTAAAGGCTTGTACAGACTAACCAAAATGCTTCGTATTGCCTTGTCATGTGTAACTACATATTGCTCGAAATAAACAAATAAATAAATAAATAAAAGGAACAGGAGGAAGGAACAACGATAACACAAGACGCAACAGCAGAAAAGGATGAAGGAGAATCCAGAGGACAATGCAACTTTCAAGGAGAACAAGAACAACAAGAGGATCAAGTAGAAATGCAAATAGACATGCCTGGAGTTTGTGGACTTTCAATGGATAATAGGGAACAGTCGAAAAGTGAAAGGGATGAAATGATCTCTGAGAGTGAAGAAGAAGAGGACCAAACAGAGAAACAAATGAAGAGAAGGAGATCAATTAAGGTAAAACCATGTTTGGCGGCTGCAAGGAAAAGAATTGTTAATGAGGACACCTTGAGAAGCGTGAATAGGTATGAACTGCTAAAGGACATGGGGGAGACGGAATGAATAAATGAACAGTTACATGTATGTTTTTCTTTGCATCATGGTTTTAAGGCTTGTGACTTTTAATGCAAGAGGTCTTTTAAATATAAAAAAATTGATAAAGTAAAACAAATGTGTAAACAAGAGGATATAATTTTGCTACAGGAAACAAACTGGAGAGAGGGGTGTATAAATGAAATGAGAGGAAATTGGGAAGGAGAATTTTGGTATAATAATGGAGATGGAAGGTATGGCAGAGGGTTGGCTATTTTAATAAGAGAAAATAGTGGAATAAATGGTAAAGAAATATATAAAGACAAGGTTGGGAAATGTATGGCAGTGGAAATTACTTATGAGGAGAAAGAAATGTTGTTGGTTAACATACATGCACCTGTTACAAACTGCTCCGAGACTGGGAGATGTAGATCCAAATGCAGCTTTATTTGAGGGCAATCCAGAGGCGTAATCCAATGTACAGGCAAGGGTCATACATAGATAGGCAGTCCAAAACAGATACACAGAGAAACAAACAAAACAGGCAGGGACCAGAGGCAAGAGAGTAATCCAGGGACCAGAGGCAAGAGAGTAATCCAGGGAACAGGGCAAGATATCCAAAAACCAAGAGACAAGAAAACCGTAGAATGCTCAGAATTGCAGTGTAACACTAAAACAAGACTTCGCAAACACTGAACGTGAACACAAGGTATATATAGACACACTAACAGGATGAGACACAGGTGAATGCAATCAGTGAATGAGGTACAGGTGAATGTGATCAGTGATGATGAGTCCGGGCAGTGAGTTCTGGGAAATGTAGTTTGTGTGAAACAAAGTCTTATCTGGAGTGCCCTCTGGTGGCTCAAGAGGGCACTCCAGCTGGTAACCGTTACAGCACCAAATGAAGAAAAGGAAAAAAGAGATTATTTTAACATGGTGAAGAGTTTTTTAAGGAATTATAAATATATTATTATGATGGGAGACTTTAACACTGTTTTTAGCAAAAAAGATATGGCGGATGGTATGGTTTTAAAAAAAAAGGGACACGGGAAGAAAAGAGCTAAAATCATTAATGGAGGAGAACAATATGATAGATGTGTGGAGGGAAAGACATGAAAAGAAAAGGGAATTTTCTAGAAGACAAATTGTTGGGAATTTTATGTGTCAAACAAGGATAGATATGATTTTATGTACAAGGAATATAGAAGGTTTTATAGATAAGTTAAGGTATGAAGTAACAAGTTTGAGTGATCACAAGGCGTTTTATGTACAGTTGAATGGGAATACAGAGAAAAGAGGGCCAGGTGTATGGGTTTTAAATACGGACGTTTTAAAAGATGAACAGTATGTTCTAGCAATAAAAGAGATGATTGAAAAAGAAAAAGAAAACGTAATGTATGTAGAAGACAAAAGAATTTGGTGGGAGAATGTAAAATTTTTGTGAAAAAACAAACTATAAAGTATTGTACGTTAAAACATAAATGTAAGAAGAAATATAGCTGCAAGCAGCCATTACCGGGGCCAAGCGCAAGAAGCGGCAACATATGCCAAAATGGCTAGGAGTGGCAGACCAACTGCAGCAAGGAGCAATTACGGGCATTTTGAGAGAACTTTTGGCAAATGGCTAAAAAAATCACATAAACATTAACTTATAAGATGATTTAATGGGTTATCACTTTCGAACAATAGGTGGCGCAGTTACGAAATAGATGTGATGTGGTCAGAGTGAGGTGACAATGACACATGCAAAGTTTGGTGTCAAAATGTGAAGGCATTGCAGAGATAAAGCCTAAATAGTAATTTTGGCAGCATGCCTAAACTTTGATGCTGTGGTATACGAAAACGGTTTTGTCTATCATCGTGCAATTCATAACTTTTAGCCGGCACGGTCTGGAGATGATACGATTCAATTTTCGTGAAAATCGGACAAACGGTCTAGGAGGAGTTCGAAAAAAAGGTTTTTCAAAGAAATAAAGATGGCGGACAGGAAGTTTTCCTGATTATGCAAAACCTGATATCTATGTTTTCGGCATAACCCAAGGAATATATTAAGATCAGTTTCATTGCAATAGGCAAATT
Organism: Pimephales promelas; assembly: GCF_988280905.1. NCBI lineage: Eukaryota > Metazoa > Chordata > Actinopteri > Cypriniformes > Leuciscidae > Pimephales > Pimephales promelas. The sequence continues at coordinate 47,334,767 of NC_142771.1, forward strand.
TATTCAAAAGTTATTAGCGTTCTCATAAATTAATTATAACTTTTGACCAACAGGTGGCGCTGTCTCAAAATCTTTTGAGTACCTTCAGGGCATGCTGCTTATGGCACACACTGAGTTTTGTAATATTACACCAATGCATTTGTTTAGTATAGCATTTTATTTCACAAAACTCTATTGAAGTCAATGGGAATTTCACGTTTTGTTCTATTATAGCGCCACCAAGAGGCTCAGTCCCACAATTTTTTTTATGTGTCCTCAGAGTGACCCCATACATATGTGTGTCAATTTTGGTGCAAATATCTCAATTCACTTCCGAGTTATAAACATTTATATGAAAAAACACGTAAAAAATGACTGACACATGACTTTGTTTGAATTTTACTACCCCTTACTATCAATATTTTCGCATTTGGGCATTTGCATGTAATTAACAAGCTATGATTCCGTGTTTCTGGCGGTGGTTTCGTCTCGATCGGAACAGCGGTTTTGAAGATATCGCCAAGTGTTTTTTTCGCGCTAAATCGCTACGCTACACCAACCGTAACACGAAACCCAGCATGTTTAGTATCGTTGGACTCGGCAACGATTCAGGAACTCAAAAAGATGACTCCCGTGAAAATAAGTGTACCACACCCAAAGTTATAAGCGCTTGAAAAAAACAATTCACCACTAGGTGGCGCTGTTTCGAAACTTCTCAGGGTTCTTCAGGGCATCGTACTGATGACCCATACCGAGTTTCGTAACAATTCGTTCATGCGTTCAAAAAATACAGCATTTTAGTACATAATTCAAAATGGCCGACAGCCAAAATGGCCGATCTGGGAAAATTGGATATCAGTCGACTCGGCATGATGCCCTGAATCTAACGAGATGAAGTTCATGATTTTTGGACAAACCGTTCAGAAGTTACGAGCAAAAATAGCCATTTTTCATATCTCCGGACCACTAGGTGGCGCTGCGCCGAAACGCAGCACGTAGCCTCAGGTCATGCTTGTGATGACACGTACAAAGTTTGGTCTGAAAACGAGTAAGCGTTGCGGAGATACAGCCTCACGTCTGTTTTCGCAAGCGCTACGTAAAATTAGTTTGCGCGCTTATCGAAAACGGTTATTCGAATCATCATGAATTCCATAACTTTTTGTCAGCACTGCCTGGAGATGATCCGGTGCGATTTTGGTGAAAATCGGACAAACCGTCTAGGACGAGTTCGCAAAAGTAGGTTTTTTGGAAAATTCAAAATGGCGGCCGTTTTTTTATGACGGAAAATGACGTCATAGGGTGCGATCGAATCGGCATGAGCTCAGGAACAAGAGGAAAAAAGAATTTTGTTGATAGGCCTTACGGTTCAAAAGTTATTAGCATAATAAAAGTGAAACTTTGGACAGTTGGTGGCGCTAGAGGGAATGAGTTAGAGACACCAAAATTGGAGTATTTAAAGTTGGGACTGTCCTCTATCAGAATGTCAAACCAAAACAACTTTCCCGCAAACCGGTCTATGGGCTGCCATAGACGCCCAGTCGGAAGAAGAATAATAATAAATATAGCTGCAAGCAGCCATTACCGGGGCCAAGCGCAAGAAGCGGCAACATATGCCAAAATGGCAAGGAGTGGCAGACCAACTGCAGCAAGGAGCAATTAATGGCATTTTGAGAGAACTTTGGGCAAATGGCTAAGAAAATCACATAAACATTAACTTATAAGATGATTTAATGGGTTATCACTTTCGAACAATAGGTGGCGCAGTTACGAAATAGATGTGATGTGGTCAGAGTGAGGTGACAATGACACATGCAAAGTTTGGTGTCAAAATGTGAAGGCATTGCAGAGATAAAGCCTAAATAGTAATTTTGGCAGCATGCCTAAACTTTGATGCTGTGCTATACGAAAACGGTTTTGTCTATCATCGTGCAATTCATAACTTTTAGTCGGCACGGTCTGGAGATAAATCGATTTAATTTTCGTGAAAATCGGACAAACGGTCTAGGAGGAGTTCGAAAAAGAAGGTTTTTCAAAGAAATAAAGATGGCGAACAGGAAGTTTGTCTGATTATGGAAAACCTGATATCTATGTTTTCGGCATAACCGAAGGAATCTATTAAGATCAGTTTCATTGCAATAGGCAAATTTATTCAAAAGTTATTAGCGTTCTCAGAAATTAATTATAACTTTTGACCAACAGGTGGCGCTGTCTCAAAATCTTTTGAGTACCTTCAGGGCATGCTGCTTATGGCACACACTGAGTTTTGTAATATTACACCAATGCATTTGTTTAGTATAGCATTTTATTTCACAAAACTCTATTGAAGTCAATGGGAATTTCACGTTTTGTTCTATTATAGCGCCACCAAGAGGCTCAGTCCCACAATTTTTTTTATGTGTCCTCAGAGTGACCCCATACATATGTGTGTCAATTTTGGTGCAAATATCTCAATTCACTTCCGAGTTATAAACATTTATATGAAAAAACACGTAAAAAATGACTGACACATGACTTTGTTTGAATTTTACTACCCCTTACTATCAATATTTTCGCATTTGGGCATTTGCATATAGTTAACAAGCTATGATTCCGTGTTTCTGGCGGTGGTTTCGTCTCGATCGGAACAGCGGTTTTGAAGATATCGCCAAGTGTTTTTTTCGCGCTAAATCGCTACGCTACACCAACCGTAACACGAAACCCAGCATGTTTAGTATCGTTGGACTCGGCAACGATTCAGGAACTCAAAAAGATGACTCCCGTGAAAATAAGTGTACCACACCCAAAGTTATAAGCGCTTGAAAAAAACAATTCACCACTAGGTGGCGCTGTTTCGAAACTTCTCAGGCTTCTTCAGGGCATCGTACTGATGACCCATACCGAGTTTCGTAACAATTCGTTCATGCGTTCAAAAAATACAGCATTTTAGCACATAATTCAAAATGGCCGACAGCCAAAATGGCCGATCTGGGAAAATTGGATATCAGTCGACTCGGCATGATGCCCTGAATCTAACGAGATGAAGTTTATGATTTTTGGACAAACCGTTCAGAAGTTACGAGCAAAAATAGCCATTTTTCATATCTCCGGACCACTAGGTGGCGCTGCGCCGAAACGCAGCACGTAGCCTCAGGTCATGCTTGTGATGACACGTACAAAGTTTGGTCTGAAAACGAGTAAGCGTTGCGGAGATACAGCCTCACGTCTGTTTTTGCAAGCGCTACGTAAAATTAGTTTGCGCGCTTATCGAAAACTGTTATTCGAATCATCATGAATTCCATAACTTTTTGTCAGCACTGCCTGGAGATGATCCGGTGCGATTTTGGTGAAAATCGGACAAAGCGTCTAGGACGAGTTTGCAAAAGTAGGTTTTTTGGAAAATTCAAAATGGCGGCCAATTTTTTATGACGGAAAATGACGTCATTGGGTGCGATCGAATCGGCATGAGCTCAGGAACAAGAGGAAAAAAGAATTTTGTTGATAGGCCTTACGGTTCAAAAGTTATTAGCATAATAAAAGTGAAACTTTGGACAGTTGGTGGCGCTAGAGGGAATGCATTAGAGACACCAAAATTGGTGTATTTAAAGTTGGGACTGTCCTCTATCAGAATGTCAAACCAAAACAACTTTCCCGCAAACCGGTCTATGGGCTGCCATAGACGCCAAGTCAGAAACGGAAGAAGAATAATAATAAATATAGCTGCAAGCAGCCATTACCGGGGCCAAGCGCAAGAAGTGGCAACATATGCCAAAATGGCTAGGAGTGGCAGACCAACTGCAGCAAGGAGCAATTACGGGCATTTTGAGAGAACTTTTGGCAAATGGCTAAAAAAATCACATAAACATTAACTTATAAGATGATTTAATGGATTATCACTTTCGAACAATAGGTGGCGCAGTTACGAAATAGATGTGTGGTCAGAGTGAGGTGACAATGACACATGCAAAGTTTGGTGTCAAAATGTGAAGGCATTGCAGAGATAAAGCCTAAATAGTCATTTTGGCAGCATGCCTCAAATTTGATGCTGTGGTATACGAAAACGGTTTTGTCTATCGTCACGCAATCCATAACTTTTATTCGGCACCGTCTGGAGATGATACGATTCAATTTTCGTGAAAATCGGACAAACGGTCTAGGAGGAGTTCGAAAAAGAAGGTTTTTAAAAAAATAAAGATGGCGGACAGGAAGTTTGGCTGATTATGCAAAACCTGATATCTATGTTTTCGGCATAACCCAAGGAATCTATTAAGATCAGTTTCATTGCAATAGGCAAATTTATTCAAAAGTTATTAGCGTTCTCAGAAATTAATTATAACTTTTGACCAACAGGTGGCGCTGTCTCAAAATCTTTTGAGTACCTTCAGGGCATGCTGCTTATCGCACACACTGAGTTTCGTAATGTTAGACCAAAGCATTTGTTTAGTATAGCATTGTATTTCACAAAACTGTATTGAAGTCAATGGGAATTTCACGTTTTGTTCTATTATAGCGCAACCAAGAGGCTCAGTCCCACAATTTTTTTTATGTGTCCTCAGAGTGACCCCATACATATGTGTGTCAATTTTGGTGCAAATATCTCAATTTACTTCCGAGTTATAAACATTTATATGAAAAAACACGTAAAAAATGACTGACACATGACTTTGTTTGAATTTTACTACCCCTTACTATCAATATTTTCGCATTTGGGCATTAGCATATAGTTAACAAGCTATGATTCCGTGTTTCTGACGGTGGTTTCGTCTCGATCGGAACAGCGGTTTTGAAGATATCGCCAAGTGTTTTTTTCACGCTAAATCGCTACGCTACACCAACCGTAAGATGAAACCCAGCATGTTTAGTATCATTGGACTCGGCAACAATTCAGGATCTCAAAAAGATGACTCCTGTGAAAATAAGTGTACCACACCCAAAGCTATAAGCGTTTGAAAAAAAAAATTCACCACTAGGTGGCGCTGTTTCGAAACTTCTCAGGCTCCTTTAGGGCATCGTACTGATGACTCATACCGAGTTTCGTAACAATTCGTTCATGCGTTCAAAAAATACAGCATTTTAGCACATAATTCAAAATGGCCGACAGCCAAAATGGCCGATCTGGGAAAATTGGATATCGGTCGACTCGGCATGATGCCCTGAATCTAACGAGACCAATTTTTTGATTTTTGGAGAAACCGTTCAGAAGTTACGAGCAAAAATAGCCATTTTTCATATCTCCGGACCACTAGGTGGCGCTGCGCCGAAACGCAGCACGTAGCCTCAGGTCATGCTTGTGATGACAGGTACCAAGTTTGGTCTGAAAACGAGTAAGCGTTGCGGAGATACAGCCTCACCTCTGTTTTTGCAAGCGCTACGTAAAATTTGTTTACGCGTTTATCGAAAACGGTTATTCGAATCATCTTGAATTCCATAACTTTTTGTCAGCACTGCCTGGAGATGATCCGGTGCGATTTTGGTGAAAATCGGACAAACCGTCTAGGACGAGTTCGCAAAAGTAGGTTTTTTGGAAAATTCAAAATGGCGGCCGTTTTTTTATGACGGAAAATGACGTCATAGGGTGCGATCGAATCGGCATGAGCTCAGGAACAAGAGGAAAAAAGAATTTTGTTGATAGGTCTTACGGTTCAAAAGTTATTAGCATAATAAAAGTGAAACTTTGGACAGTTGGTGGCGCTAGAGGGAATGAGTTAGAGACACCAAAATTGGTGTATTTAAAGTTGGGACTGTCCTCTATCAGAATGTCAAACCAAAACAACTTTCCCGCAAACCGGTCTATGGGCTGCCATAGACGCCCAGTCGGAAGAAGAATAATAATAATAATAATAATAATAATAATAAGAACCGGAACAGATACAATAGGTGCCTCCGCACCTTCGGTGCTTGGCCCCTAATAAAGAAAAAAAGATAAGAGAAAGACTGGAGAAGCAAATTGATGAAAAAGTACAAGATGTACAGAAAATCAAAGAAATACAGGAAGAATTGAAAGAGTTTGAAGAAAATAAATATAAAGGAGCAATGTTGAGGAGCAAAGTAAAATATTTGGTAGAAGGGGAAAAGTGTACAAAATTTTTCTTCGATTTGGAAAAGAAAAAAGGAAGATCAGAAATGATAAAAGAGTTAAAAAAGGAAAATGGTAGAAGCAAATGAGGAAATTTTAAAGGAAACAAGAGGGTTTTTTTTAAAAGCTTTTTAGTGCAGAAGAGGTAAAGGAGGAAGAAAAAATGGAACTAATGCAATTAATAAAAACAAAAGTAGGCAAAGAGGAGAGCGAAGAGTGTGATAGAAGCATAAGTAAAGAAGAGATAGGAAGAGCTATAAATAATCGGTTGAAAACGTAAAAATATTTTATCGGATGTGCCTTTCGTTTACACGGCGATGGCGTTTTTGAGGCTCAAAAAAGCAAAAAAAAGTGAAACCACCCTCCAGAGTGGAAATCTTACCCGTGTAAACGGTAAAAACGCAAAAGTTTGCTTGACGGTGAAAGTTGTACGCAGGCGCGTGGACTTGGTGTTGTGGTAGTATGCACTCCTAGCCGCCTGAAGTGCATACTACATTAATTTCACACACTTTTGCGTCTCCATTTGCACGCGGATTTCTCACACAAAACGCTCGTCTAAACGCAGAATAAAAAAAAAAGATGACGCAACGCCACTTTTGCGTTTTCTCATCAGAATCGTTTCCGTGTTTAGCCTCAGTTGGGCACTTTCAAGCCTATGCTTCCAAATGTAGTGCCTTCCGCCATTGCCTCCGGTGCTCCTCGTCTGTGGTGGGTGTAGCTAAATCGTAAAGTGCACCACAACAACAATCTGACCGCCTCACATTATGTTCGTTACACCGTTGGTCCAATTGTTCTCTCCTCTTAATCCAACTGTTATGGCAGCACCTAACTGAACATTTAATACTTGCCATATTTTACCGTTCGTTTCAACTAGCGCAGAATCTCATCCCTCTCATGAGCCGGAAGTTGAAGTCTTTCTCAGACGGGAGTAATGACAAAACGAACGCAATGGCGTCACCCTTGTTGTCGTACAAAATAAGGTGAATAGAAGAAAACTGTTTCCAAACAAACGGTTCTCTTTGCTTCGGGAAAGAATGCTGTAATTTTAAAGTATTTTTCTCGCGCTTGAAGCAATACACTAACGTTATTGGTTGCACCTCCATTACGTCACCACATTTGTTGTGTTTATGGTTGTGAGTGGTGAATTTCAAACCTCAAAACGCCCCCTTTTCTTGCAGCTTGTTTGTTTGCGGAAGGACTTATTCACTCAAACCACAAACCTCGGTATGACGCGTTGCAAGTGAATCTATTTAATTTTGTGAATAAATATGATGCAGCTGGACTTACCTTTCAACATGGAAGGATAACCAGCTGCTGACAATAACACGGGAAAGCCCGGTGGTTTTGCGACCACTCGTTTCACATCATGCATGCCCAAAGAATTAACTCTGCCAAAACCGTGATGTCATTGTCCATCTCAGTTCAGATCTCATATAATGGTGTCAATGCAGGCAGTTCAATAACATTGTTGAATATTAAATAAAAATGTCCCCAACTAAGCAAAGCCAATGGCGACAAATGTTGTTGTCTGCAATTGGTAAAACTTCACAATAAAAATTTAGATATTCTGAAATGTTTCCCTGTATTTTTTATTTCATTAAATATTCAGATGTTTTTGTGAACGTATATTCATGGTGTTTATTTTGTCCTGTTTTTATAAAAGAATATTTGATTAGGATACTTTTTTTCATACAGTGGTTTTAAGGCCCCACAGGCGACATAAGCCAACCCTAGAGTTGGCTTTAGTCATTGCTAGTTCTTTGACGTCGGTTTTCTGTTTCAGGGCCTTAAGAATTTATTTATTTTTCTGTACAAAAAAACTTGTTTGCTGTAGACCAGAGATAATTTTCAATCCTGAAGTTCTCTGCCACTCCTCCCTCTGAGAACAGCCAGCACCCTTAGTGTCAGTCATTAACATATGAAAGGTCTTCTTCACACCTCTCGCACCCAGCAGTGTTTCAGCTGTATATGTCCGTGAAATTTCACGGATTCCTGTATATGCCCGCTTAGGTGAGGTTTCCGGGTTTGTCTGGAAATATACTGTTCCGTGTTACTCTAATCCGCTTTTTCCCACATACATCCAGCAAACATCAAATTGCACAGGAGTTTACCATGCCCGGATATTGCCGGATTTGAGTCTTTTCATGCAGTGTGACTTGAACAAAAGGAAAAGTCCAGGGATTGATGGTTTAGGAAGTGAGTTCTATGTAACTTTTAAAGATATTTTAACAAATATTTTAAGGGAGGTTTATGAAGAGATTTTTGAAAAAGGTGAAATGATGGTAAGGATGGGGATGGGTTTGATGAAGCTTATATATAAGAAGAAGGGAGAAAAACAGAACTTAAAAACTATAGACCTATCACAATGCTTAATACTGACTTAAAGATTTTAGCAAAAATTTTAGCGAATAGATTGAAAGAGATAATGCCAAAGATAATTACAACAAACCAGGCATATGGAGTAAAAGGAAAAGACATTGCAGATACAATACTGAGTATAAAAGACACGATAAGATACATGAGAGATAAAAAGAAAGAGGGTTACATAATTAGTTTGGACTTCGAAAAAGCTTTCGACAGGGTAGATCATAAGTATCTCTTTGATGTTTTAAAAAGTTTTGGGTTTGGGGAGAATTTTATTAAATGGGTTCGTATTTTATATAAGGGAGCGGTGACAAGAATAAAATGTAATGGTTTTTTAACAGAATGTTTCAGAATAAAGCGTTCAATAAGACAAGGTTGTCCTTTATCAGCACTTTTATACTCTTTGGTGGCAGAACCACTAGGACTAGCAATAAAACAAGAAAAGACGATAAAAGGAATAGAAGTGGAAGAATACATCGAGGATAATAAAATATTTCAATATGCTGATGACACAACATTTATTGTTAGAGGAGAAGAAAGTGTTAAAAAAATAATGGAAATAGTACAGTGGTTTTGTTAAGGGGTCAGGAGGAAAAGTGAATGAAGAAAAAACTGTGTACATAAGATTTGGAGAGGCAGGGAACTTAACAGAGAATTTTTAATTTAAGGAAGTTAAAGAAATTAAGATTTTAGGGATTTTAATAGGGAAAGACGAAGACAAAGTGAGAGAAAATGTGGGAAGAAATAGTGGAAAATATTGAAAGAAGAACAAACTTATGGAAATTGAGGACACTTAATTTAAAGGGGAAGGTTTAATCCTGAATGTTTTAATGTCATCTAGTCTAAGAGTTAAATTGGTCGGAAAGTATCTGGACGAAAATAATAAAGTAGAATGGAAAACAACAATGGAGTATATTTTAAACAAATGTGGGGATTTTAATCAGGGGGATAATATTTTATGGATGAAAACAAAAGAGTGGATGACAGTGGGGCTGCCAAAATTTTATGGAGAGGTTTTAAGTGCTTGGGGAAATATTTTGTTAAATGTAAGGTACAATTTACAAGGAAGAGAAAGCGTTTTAAATCAGCCTTTATTCCTAAATACTGGCATTTTAAACCAAGGGAAGGAAATTTATTTTAGAAAATGGTTGGAAGCTGGAATAGTTAAAGTGAGAGATGTTTTATATGAATAGAAAGAAGGATTTTTACCGATACAGTACATAGTTGATGTAATGGAGGAAGCAAAAGAGGAGTTCAGCAGACAAGAATTAAAAAATAAGTATGATATTATATACCTGGCCATATTGTGAGAGAATGTCCAAGTTTTAAATGCTTCAAGTGTGGCAAGCAGGGACATTACGTGCGAGAATGCACTGGTGGAAACTGCAGCGTGTGTGCCAGGGAGGCTGCGTTATGTGTGTGTAAAACTAGAGGAAGAGGATGAGTCTTCGGATCTGTATAGCAATCATGATGAGGAGGAGGAGGGGGAAGAAGAGGAGGGTTCTGAGGAGGAGAAAGAGGAGATAGAGGAAACTTGGACTGAAAGTGAAGCAACAACAGACCGGGAGGACACTGGGAAGGAGAACCATCGAGAGGAGGCTGTCCAGGGGCAAGTGTTGACGAAGAGAGGCAAAGGAAGGAGGGGAGAAAAATTGTGCCCAAGTAAAGAGACAAATTTAGGAGCTGGTAAGGTGGAAATTGCAGCGGAGAAGATGTCTGAAAAAGGGGATGGAGGGCCAATCAAGAGTCAAGGTGTTGGTCCGGACGGTGGCAGCAAGAAAGGGCAAGGATCAGTTGGAGGAGGGGGAGAGAAGATGGTGTTAGAGACTGCATCTGCAGACTGGGGTGACGACATGGACACAAATGAAGGAAATTTCATACAGATGAAACGGAAAAATATTGAAATGGAGGAGAACAGTGAAAAAAAGTAAGACTGAATTTTATTCCTAATGATTTTGTTTTGTTTTTTCTCATTAATGTAATGCAGGCTATATGTGATACAATGAGCATTGCCTGTTTGAACAGTAATGGACTTCGAGAGATAAATAAGTTTGAGCAGGTGATTGGAATGCTAAAAACAGATGTAATATGTCTGCAAGAGACTCATTGGACTGAAGACATAATGCCTAATATAAAAAAACATTGGGAAGAAGATATTTTTGTCAATCATGGTAGTCAAAGAGCCTGTGGTGTGGCAATATTGTTAAAAGGTGGAAGAATGCAGAATGTAAAACAAATATACAGTGATGGTAAAGGAAGATTGCTAGTTATAGAATTTGCTTGGTGCAATGAATTGTTTAGATTGATTAATTTATATGCACCTAATGTTGAAAATGAAAGGGGCGTCTTTAAGCAAATGAAGCCACTATGTACAGGCAAATGTATAGTAGTGGGGGATTTTAATGTGTGGTGTACAAGACTCTTGATGCGTCAAGCAGTGCAAATTATAAATCAGATGTGTCCAGAAAATATCTAAATGATATGATGCAAAGTGAGGACATGGTTGATGCCTGGAGAGAGGAGAATCCGTTTAAAAGAGAGTTTTCAAGAAGTGGTGGGGGAAGTTTGGTGCTGGGAAGTTTAAAACAAAGTCGAATAGATTTATGTTTAATTAAAAGAGAAATGCTGAGTTATGTGAAAAACGTGAGATACAAGTTTTTAGGTATTAGTGACCATGCTGCCATGACAGTAAGGATGAGTTTAAAGTCCCCGTGAAATCAAAATTGAACCTATTTACTTTGTTAGCGCATATTACTAGTCTTGTGGTGAACAATTAATCCGTGCAAGTAAAAATATATTTAAAAAATGTTTTACCTTGGTAATCTTTAATCAAAATCTGAAAAGTTACTTCCGGTCTGGAACGGTTTCTTTTTCTGATGACGTAGGTTTCACAACTTGGGTGGGGAAACGCTTAACCACTCCCCTCAAACCGTTAGTTTGCTATGAGCGAGAGATGGAGAGGAGGAGCGCTAGAGTAAAACCCTGCCCTCTGTTCAATATTCCGTTTCACTTGGAAATACGTCACAGCACTGGAGAAAAATCGTTTGCAACTTCCGGTTCACGGGGACTTTAAATATGGAGGGAAGAGGCGGAGGACTGTGGTGTTTGAATGCATCTCTGTTGAAGGAAGAGGCATACAGGGAAAATATTAGTAGATGCATAAGAAATGAAATGTACAAGGAAAACGTGTGTGAGTGGTGGGAAAAAATGAAAGGGAACATTAAAAAAAGAAGTATAAGATATTCAAAGCAAAGGAATTTTATGAGAAAGAGTAAAATGGATGCTCTGAAAGGTGCTTTGGAAAAAGAAGCAGATAAAATAGAAAAGAATCCTGAGCATGGAAAAGAGCCTTTCTTTCAGATAAAAACAGAAATAGATGAGTATGAAAAGGAGGGTGCAAAAGTGAAAGTAGAATACAGTATGCAGTGGATGGAGAAAGATGTACAAAATTCTTTCTGAATCTAGAGGGAAAAAAACAGAGGAAGAATTATATTACAGAATTGATAAAAGAAGAAGGTGAAAAGATAACATCTCACGTAGAGATAATGAAGGAAGTAGAGTTGTTTTATAAGAAACTATTTAGTAGGGATGGTATAAAACAAGAATGTGTGGATAAAGTTTTAAATACTGTAGATGCTAGGTTGTCCGAAGAAGACAGAAAGATGTGTGATGGGGACATAAGTATTGAAGAAATAGAAGTGGCGATTAAACAAACAAAGCCGAACAAGAGCCCAGGATCAGATGGCTTAACACATGAGTTTTATAAGACTTTTGTCAAAATTTTAGCACCAATAATGCTGAGGCTTTATAGAAGTATGGAAGAGATAAGGGAGGTTCCAGATTCAATGGGGTTAGGGGTAATTACTGTTTTGTACAAAAACAAAGGTAGTCCATTCAGTTTGAAAAATTACAGACCTTTAAGTCTTTTAAACACCGATTATAAGATTCTGACAAAAATTTTAGCCAACAGGATAAAAGAAGTAGCAGGGAATATAATATCACCGAATCAAGCATACAGTATACCGGGAAGGGACATAGCAGACACAATTTGTACAATAAGAGATGTGGTGGATAGTCTGAATAAGGATGGGGAAGGGGGGATAGTATTATGTATAGATTTAAATAAAGCGTTCGACAGGGTAGAGCATAGTTTTGTAGAGCAAACAATGAGAAGGTTTGAGTTTGGAGAGAGGATTTTAGGGTGGATAAATTTGTTATATAACAATGCAAACAGTTGTGTAAAGGTTAATGGAGCTCTATCAGATCCTTTTCCATTAGAAAGGTCAGTAAGGCAGGGATGTCCTCTGTCTGCTTTGTTGTACTCAATATCAGCTGAACCGCTGGCAACATTGATAAAAGGGGATAAGGAGATCAGAGGGATTCCAATTCCATATGGAGGGTTGAGTGTTATCCATCAATATGCAGATGACACAACATTCACAGTAAGAGATATGGAGAGTGTAAATAAAATAATGAAACACATGGAAACGTATGGAAAAGCATCAGGTGCAAAAATAAATATTGATAAATCTGAAATAATGAGTGTAGGAGGAGTGGATATAGGAGGGTGTGATATTCCTTTTAAAGTCGCAACAGAACATATTGTGATTTTAGGAGTGAATATGGGGGTAAATGCAAAAGAAGCTAGGGATGCGACGTGGACTAGAATTTTGAATAAAATAAAACAGGTTTTGCAGTTTTGGAGATTAAGAGAATTAAGATTGAGGGGTAAGGTAGTAGTTGTAAATTCATTATTGCTTTCCAAATGTAATTATGTTATTGGAGCACTTGATCTACCAGACTGGGTACTAAATGCAACACAGTCTCATGAAGATGCGTATCTATACCACGAGTGTCATTTCTCGTGGCATTTATACGCCAAAAGTGTTTTTTTCGTGTATATGGTACGCACTAAAAAACCCTGGGTTAGGTTTAGGGGGGAGGGGGGTGGGGAGTTCGTGCGTATTATACGCAAAAAAGTGCGTATCATATGTACGCGAAAATCACGTGCCATATACACACGCAAAAACTGTTATTGGCGTATAAATGCCACGAGAAATTACATTCGCGCCATAGATATGAACTTTCATGAGATCGGGCTGACTAAATGAGATGAAGGAGGTGGTGAATACTTTTTTGTGGGGAGGGAAAGGGGTAAAAATATCAATGAAAACATTAATAGCAGATTTTAAAGTAGGAGGTTTGAAGCTGATTGATTTAGGTGTAAAAAGAAAAGCAATAGGAGTGAAAACAATAAAGAAGTATTTATATGATAAAGGTGATTGTGGATGGAAAGGTTTTTTTAAAGATTATTTGAACAAAAGTAGTGGATGTGGAGAAGTATGGAATTAATATTGAGCCAATAAAAATGAACGTAACTTTTCAAGAAACGAATGAAAATATAAATTGAAACTGAATAAAATATCTTTGAAACTGAAAAAGAATGAACCGCAAGCAATTTTTTTGACTTTGTTTTTAATACACTACATGTTTTGCTAACTATTCCTCATATTTCGTTTACTGATCTACACTTACAAATGCGCTTCCAGAGTTTTCATTTACGCTTCTGAAGTTTTCGTTTACACTCCCTGAGTTTGCGTTCGCTGTTCTGACACAAATCTCTCGTGGGGGCGGGGCTAGTAGCAGTCTATTCCCATTGGCTACTGAGTTTTTGATTGACAGCTTCTTGACCTGGAAGTGAAGACGTCAGAGTTGTGTTTACACGTGTGGATGTGAGCGTCTGTAAGCGCAGCTTTCTATTTAATTTTAGTGATATTAAGTTATGGTTGTTTTTTAATTTTATCTGTATTTACCTTCTGCTGCGATTACTTTGTCAACAGAAGCTTTTAGGTTCACAAGAGATCAGTCTATTCAGGTGTAATTGTACATCAAAGTAGGCCCACTGTATATGACTACTTAAAATATTTTGTCCAATGTTTTAGGAGAATATTTGTTTATTCTTGATGATTCGTTTGCATGTTAGGCTCTGAATAGGTTGTGCTATTACAAGAGAATAGCCTACTAGTATACGTGTGTGATATATTCAGCAGTCAAGAAAGTTTCACTTCAACCAGGTAATCAAGGTTGGCAACCATGGCCATCAAATTTCTCATTGTTACCATATGCATTTACACCATCAAATGATCATGTATGATCACTTAAATAAGAGGAATTTAAACTATATGAAAATTACAATCGTGGGTTGCTGTCAGATGATACAGACCTCAAAGGGCATTTCATTACATATTTCACACAAAGAATATTTTTGTTGGTAGTGTTAGATTATAATATAATCTATGGTGGAAAGACGTGGAAAATGGTACTCTCTCTCTTCTTTTAAAAACTCTGCATCACAAATTAATCAGCAATTGGCTTTACATTGCCAAAGTTGAACTGGGCAGTGATTGACAGGGCTCTGGTCCAATGGCATCGGTCATTATCTGATACAGTACATTTTGTACTGTAGGCTACACTACAGATACTGTACAGTACTCTAGCACAATGTTGTTTGGGGTGGCAGAGGGGAAATATGATCTAATTGAAGCAAATATGATCTAATCGAAGACTGTAACCGTATGTAACGTTAGATAACACTGCTGTATAATGTTATGGGCTCTCACTGAGCTCGAATATGCCTCTCCACCTGAAAAAGCAAGAACTGTATTATAATTAGTATTAGTTTAGTATTAATTAATAAAAATAATAAAAACAATCAGACTTACCACGAGTAGCCTATGCTATCCAGTATTCTGATATCGACGATGACAAATTATATCATTTGTCTGTACTATTCCTTCTATAAGAAATCATATCAACAATATAGTGTAGCAGTAAATAAATAAAGAAATAAACTTAATATCACCTAAATGAAATAGAAAGCTACGCTTACAGACGCTCACATCCAAACGTGTAATCACAACACTCACTGACGTCTTCACTTCCAGGTCAAGAAGCTGTCAATCAAAAACTCAGTAGCCAATGAGAATAGACTGCTACTAGCCCCGCCCCCACGAGAGATTTGTGTCAGAACAGCGAACGCAAACTCAGGGAGTGTAAACGAAAACTTCAGAAGGGTAAATGAAAACTCTGGAAGCGCATTTGTAAGTGTAGATCAGTAAACGAAATATGAGGAATAGTTAGCAAAACATGTAGTGTATTAAAAACAAAGTCAAAAAAATTGCTTGCGGTTCATTC
Organism: Pimephales promelas; assembly: GCF_988280905.1. Taxonomy (NCBI): domain Eukaryota; kingdom Metazoa; phylum Chordata; class Actinopteri; order Cypriniformes; family Leuciscidae; genus Pimephales; species Pimephales promelas. Next base: position 47,350,356 of record NC_142771.1, read on the forward strand.
TTTTTCAGTTTCAAAGATATTTTATTCAGTTTCAATTTATATTTTCATTCGTTTCTTGAAAAGTTACGTTCATTTTTATTGGCTCAAAATTAATTCGATAGAGAAGAAGGGTTCATGGCATTGAAGAAGCTGAATACTGAATAGGGCTGGGCAAAAAAATTGATTTTTCGATTAATCGTTTTTTAAAATCTGGTCGATTCAAAATCGATTCTCAAAGGCCAAGAATCGATTTTTTCATATTTATTTCCGCAAACATTGAAGATTAACGTTAATGTAATTACTAGTCTTCTCCACTAGATGTCACCCTCTTATTTGCCTTGCGTGTTGTTGCAGAGGAGCGAGAGGCGAGCCAGCCTGTCAGTCATTCATTCATTCATTCAATCGGTGCTTAAAATGGCGGTTTCAGGTGCGTTGTCGACGTCAATTCCTTCACATAAAAAGTCAGAGGTATGGAAGCATTTTAGATTTCGCAAGCAAGACGGTGAGGATAGTGTGGTGGACAAGAACAAAGCCATATGCCTTATGTGTAATGCTGAGGTGAAATGCTGTAGTAATACTACAAATCTGCGGAACCATTTGATGAGACATCACCCAGACGTGCAGGTTGCAACACCCACACACCCACAGCCACAGCAGAGCACACAACCGAAGATTTCAAATGCATTCACAAGCAAAATTCCTCACAATTCTCCTCGTGCACAAAAGATCACTGAATCAATTGCATTTTTTATTTGCAAAGATATAAGGCCATATAGCGTAGTCGAAAACGACGGATTCCGATACATGTTGAATGTCCTGGAGCCACGTTATTCCATTCCTAGTCGCAAACGGATGAGCGAAGAGATTATCCCAAAACTGTACAATGAAGTGAAGCAAAAGATTACTCTGTCCCTAACGACAGCGGACAGAGTAGCTCTCACATGCGATGGTTGGACGTCAAGACATCAAGACACATATGTCACAATTACCTGCCACTATTTAGATGACTGGGTTCTCATTTCAAACATGTTGCAGACCAGAGCTATGCAGGATAGTCACACAGGAGCAAATATATGTGCATTGCTTTCAGATGCGTTGGAAGAGTGGGGGCTTACTAAGAAAGACCCGATCATTGTGACCGACAACGCTACCAATATGATACGTGCCGTGGAGATGATGGAGCTGCTCCATATTGGCTGCTTTGCTCATACAATAAATCTAGCATCGCAAGCTGCGCTGAAACTTCCGGCCATCTCTCGCTTGCTAGGCCGAGTTAGGCGCATAGTGACATTCTTTCACAGGAGCGCAAACGCCAACAAAGTTTTCAAAGAAAAACAGAGGCTGCTGAACTTGCCCTGTCGCAAACTGACAATTAACGTGGTGACCAGGTGGAACAGCGCGCTGGACATGCTCGACAGATTTTTGGAGCAGCAACCGGCAATCTCAGCCGCACTTCTTTCTCCTGAAGTACGTCGGAGCGAAAAGGATCTTTGCACTCTGACAGAGGCGGATATAACTGTGGGAGAGGACATCGTGAAAGCTCTTCGTCCGATGAAGAGTGCAACTCTGGTGATGTCTGGGGAGAACTCCGCTACCCTCTCTATTATTGCACCATTGCACGCACAGCTCCTTGATGAGATGCGCTCGACTGCCGGTGATTCGACTGTCATTAAGGAACTCAAATCTGCCATACATGACAACTTGAGGTTTAGGTATGTTTAAAAAAACAGATAGTACTATCTTTATAAAAATTAAACATTTGTGTGGATGTTACAACAGATTACATTATTGTTAATTTTAACATCGATTATGTTGATGGCATAAGGTAATTTCAATGTTATTGTCTGATCTTTAAAGATATGCAAATCTTAAAGAGAAGCTGTATGTTGCATCTGCCCTGGACCCTCGTTTCAAGACTCTTCCTTTCATCTCTGATGAGGAACGTGAGGACACATTCACAACATTGATCAGTGAGATTGTCACTCTTGAGCAAGTTAAGGTATATGCTGTTGAATAAAGTTTTAAAAATGAAAACAAACAAAAACTTAGTATTTATATTTGCATATAAATATAATTAAAGTAAAATAATAAAATGGGCAAAATTAAATTCAAATGTAATTTTAATTGACATTTTCATTTTTTCTAACTATCAGCAGCAAGGATCTGATAGTGCTGGTAATGGAGGCAGTGCACCTGTCCAGGAGCAAAAATCCCTTAGTGAAGGTGATAGTGACCCCTCCCCAGCCCCACCAAAGAGGTCAAAAGAATCCTGTGCTCTGTTGGATCTGCTTGGGGCAGCATATGCACCAGTAGCTTCAGTAGTCTGTGCTCCAGTTGCTGACAGAGCACGAGAAGAAGTTGGCAAATACAGAGAAGTTACACCTATACCTCTCTCAGATGATCCACTTAAGTGGTGGTGTAAGCATGAAGGAGTGTACCCACTTTTGTCCCTCCAGGCAAAACGCTACCTTTGTGTTCCCGGGACCAGTGTCCCTGCTGAAAGAATTTTCTCCACAGCTGGAGACATTATTACAGCTCAAAGAAGTTGCCTTCTGCCAGAGCACGTTGACCAACTCCTTTTCTTGCAAAAAAATTACAGTTTCCAATGAGGCAGTGTTACTATACTTTGAGCCTACTGTTGGTAGAGTCCAAGTGTTAGTTTTATGTGAAAGTGTAATTTATGGATGTATTCATCTATGAATTTCTTTCTTCTGTTAACACAAAAGTTGACTTCCATATAGTATTGAAAAAAAAAGTTAATGGAGACCAAAAACAGTTTGGTTACCCATATTGTTAAAATCTTTTTATTTTTTTTGCTTAACAGAATTTTTTATATATATATACACGTGATAAATACATAGATAAATGATGACACAATTATTTCATTTTTGGGTGAATTATCACCAATAAGCCAGTATTAGTTGTCCTACATTGTTCATCAGCCTCCATTTTACAGCTAATGTTGTAATATTATCTTAAAAACTAGAAAAAAAAGTTTGATGACAAACTTTAAGTTGGCTTGAGAAAGCCGGACCAGAGCGTTTGAAGTTTTGAAGTTTGAATGAAGTTTTAAAGATAGATTAGAAAGAAAGATAGAAAGAAAGAAAGATGGATAGATTAGTTAGAAAGATAGATTAGTTAGAAAGATAGATAGATAGATAGATAGATAGATAGATAGATAGATAGATAGATAGATAGATAGATAGATAGATAGATAGATGTTTTTGGCAAGAATCTAACATGATTAGCATGTAGCTAGCTTGATGCTAATTTGATTAGCATGTAGTTAAGATGATTAGCATGTTGTTAGCATGATTAGCATGTAGCTAGCATCATAATAGCATGATTAGCATGTTGCTAGCATCATGCTAACGTGTTTTTATCAAGAAGCTAGCATGACTAGCATGTAGCTAGCATCTTGCTAACATGATTAGCATGTTGCTAGCATCATGCTAGCATGTTTTAGCAAGAAGCTAGAATGATTAGCATGTAGCTAGCATCATGCTAGCATGATTAGCATGTTGCTAGCATCATGTTAGCATGTTTTTAGCAAGAAGCTAGCATGATTAGCATGTAGCTAACATCATGCTACCATGATTAGCATGTAGCTAGCATCATAATAACATTATTAGCATGTTGTTAGCATCATGCTAACATGTTTTTAGCAAGAAGCTAACATCATTAGCATGTAGCTAGCATCAAGCTAGCATGATTAGCATGTTTTTAGCAAGAAGCTAGCATGACTAGCATGTAGCTAACATCATAATAGCATGATTAGCATGTTGCTAGCATCATGCTAGCATGTTTTTAGCAAGAAGCTAGCATGATTAACATGTAGCTAACATCATAATAGCATGATTAGCATGTTGCTAGCATCATGCTAACATGTTTTTAGGAAGAAGCTAGCATGATTAGCATGTAGCTAGCATCATGCTAGCATGATTAGCATGTTGCTAGCAAGAAGCTAGCATGATTAACATGTAGCTAGCATCATGCTAGCATGATTAGCATGTAGCTAGCATCATAATAACATGATTAGCATGTTGCTAGCATCATGCTAGCATGTTTTTAGCAAGAAGCTAGCAGGATTAGCATGTAGCTAGCATCATGCTAGCATGATTAGCATGTAGCTAGCATCATAATAACATGATTAGCATGTTGCTAGCATCATGCTAGCATGTTTTTAGCAAGAAGCTAGCATGTTTAGCATGTAGCTAGCATCATGCTAGCATGATTAGCATGTAGCTAGCATCATGCTAGCATGTTTTTAACAAGAAGCTAACATGATTAGCGGAAAGCTAGCATGATTAGCATGTTATTAGCATCAAGAAAGAACGAAAGAGAAAGAAAGAATTTTTAGAAAGAAAGATGCATAGATTAGTTAGAAAGAAAGATGGATAGATTTGTTAGAAAGAAAGAAAGAAAGAAAGAAAGAAAGAAAGAAAGAAAGAGAAAGAAAGTATTGTTAGAAAGAAAGATGGATAGATTACTTGGGTAGAAAGAAAGAACGATAGATTTGTTAGAAAGAAAGATGGATAGATTAGTTAGAAAGAAAGATGGATAGATTTGTTAGAAAGAAAGATGGATAGATTTGTTAGAAAGAAAGATGGATAGATTAGTTAGAAAGAAAGATGGATAGATTTGTTAGAAAGAAAGATGGATAGATTAGTTAGAAAGAAAGATGGATAGATTAGTTAGAAAGAAAGATGGATAGATTTGTTAGAAAGAAAGATGGATAGATTAGTAAGAAAGAAAGATGGATAGATTAGTTAGAAAGAAAGATGGATAGATTTGTTAGAAAGAAAGATGGATAGATTAGTTAGAAAGAAAGATGGATAGATTTGTTAGAAAGAAAGATGGATAGATTAGTTAGAAAGAAAGATGGATAGATTAGTTAGAAAGAAAGATGGATAGATTAGTTAGAAAAAAAGATGGATAGATTTGCTAGAAAGAAAGATGGATAGATTTGTTAGAAAGAAAGATGGATAGATCAGTTAGAAAGAAAAATGGATAGATTAGTTAGGTAGAAAGAAAGATGGATAGATTATGTAGAAAGAAAGATGGATAGATTAGGTAGAAAGAAAGATGGATAGATTTGTTAGAAAGAAAGATGGATAGATTAGTTAGAAAGAAAGATGGATAGATTAGTTAGAAAGAAAGATGGATAGATTTGTTAGAAAGAAAGATGGATAGATTAGTTAGAAAGAAAGATGGATAGATTTGTTAGAAAGAAAGATGGATAGATTAGTTAGAAAGAAAGATGGATAGATTAGTTAGGTAGAAAGAAAGATGGATAGATTTGTTAGAAAGAAAGATGGATAGATTTGTTAGAAAGAAAGATGGATAGATTAGTTAGAAAGAAAGATGGATAGATTAGTTAGGTAGAAAGAAAAATGGATAGATTTGTTAGAAAGAAAGATGGATAGATTAGTTAGGTAGAAAGAAAGATGGATAGATTTGTTAGAAAGAAAGATGGATAGATTAGTTAGAAAGAAAGAACGATAGATTAGTTAGAAAGAAAGATGGATAGATTAGTTAGGTAGAAAGAAAGATGGATAGATTAGTTAGAAAGAAAGATGGATAGATTTGTTAGAAAGAAAGATGGATAGATTAGTTAGAAAGAAAGATGGATAGATTAGTTAGAAAGAAATATGGATAGATTAGTTAGAAAGAAAGATGGATAGATTAGGTAGAAAGAAAGATGGATAGATTAGTTGGAAAGAAAGATGGATAGATTTGTTAGAAAGAAAGATGGATAGATTAGTTAGAAAGAAAGATGGATAGATTAGGTAGAAAGAAAGATGGATAGATTTGTTAGAAATAAAGATGTATAGATTTGTTAGAAAGAAAGATGGATAGATTTGTTAGAAAGAAAGATGGATAGATTAGTTAGGTAGAAAGAAAGATGGATAGATTAGGTAGAAAGAAAGATGGATAGATTTGTTAGAAAGAAAGATGGATAGATTTGTTAGAAAGAAAGATGGATAGATTTGGTAGAAAGAAAGATGGATAGATTAGTTAGAAAGAAAGATGGATAGATTAGTTAGAAAGAAAGATGGATAGATTAGTTAGGTAGAAAGAAAGATGGATAGATTAGGTAGAAAGAAAGATGGATAGATTTGTTAGAAAGAAAGATGGATAGATTAGTTAGAAAGAAAGATGGATAGATTAGTTAGATAGATAGATAGATAGATAGATAGATAGATAGATAGATAGACAGACAGATAGATAGATAGATAGATAGATAGATAGATAGATAGATAGATAGATAGATAGATAGTTCATTAGTTCATATAGAATGGTAGTTTAATTGAGTCTAGGGCTTCAGGGAATTTAGATTTGAGTTTTTGTTGTACGCTATTGGGCCACCGTAGTCTTGGCTCAATTTGACCATGCTGCAATGAAAGTCAATGGGATTTTTATGATTTTTAATATTAATTTTTAAGAAATCTGAAAGTCGAATCAGTCTAAAAAGATATAGCACACTAAGTCAGAACAGTCTGAAGGTCTGACCCGAGTTTGGAGTTTGTAGAGTTAAAGCTCTAGGAGGAGTTAGAGTCAGAAAATTTTGAGTAAGAAGAATAATAATAACTAGAAAAAAAAGTTTGATGACAAACTTTAAGTTGGCTTGAGAAAGCCGGACCAGAGCGTTTGAAGTTTTGAAGTTTGAATGAAGTTTTAAAGATAGATTAGAAAGAAAGAAAGAAAGAAAGATGGATAGATTAGTTAGAAAGAAATATAGATAGATAGATAGATAGATAGATAGATAGATAGATAGATAGATAGATAGATAGATAGATAGATAGATAGATAGATAGATAGATGTTTTTGGCAAGAAGCTAACATGATTATTATGTAGCTAGCTTGATGCTAATTTGATTAGCATGTAGTTAAGATGATTAACATGTTGTTAGCATGATTAGCATGTAGCTAGCATCATAATAGCATGATTAGCATGTTGCTAGCATCATGCTAATGTGTTTTTATCAAGAAGCTAGCATGACTAGCATGTAGCTAGCATCATGCTAACATGATTAGCATGTTGCTAGCATCATGCTAGCATGTTTTAGCAAGAAGCTAGAATGATTAGCATGTAGCTAGCATCATGCTAACATGATTAGCATGTTGCTAGCATCATGTTAACATGTTTTTAGCAAGAAGCTAGCATGATTAGCATGTAGCTAGCATCATGCTACCATGATTAGCATGTAGCTAGCATCATAATAACATTATTAGCATGTTGTTAGCATCATGCTAACATGTTTTTAGCAAGAAGCTAACATCATTAGCATGTAGCTAGCATCAAGCTAGCATGATTAGCATGTTTTTAGCAAGAAGCTAGCATTACTAGCATGTAGCTAACATCATAATAGCATGATTAGCATGTTGCTAGCATCATGCTAACATGTTTTTAGGAAGAAGCTAGCATGATTAGCATGTAGCTAGCATCATGCTACCATGATTAGCATGTAGCTAGCATCATAATAACATTATTAGCATGTTGTTAGCATCATGCTAACATGTTTTTAGCAAGAAGCTAACATCATTAGCATGTAGCTAGCATCAAGCTAGCATGATTAGCATGTTTTTAGCAAGAAGCTAACATCATTAGCATGTAGCTAGCATCAAGCTAGCATGATTAGCATGTTTTTAGCAAGAAGCTAGCATTACTAGCATGTAGCTAACATCATAATAGCATGATTAGCATGTTGCTAGCATCATGCTAACATGTTTTTAGGAAGAAGCTAGCATGATTAGCATGTAGCTAGCATCATGCTAGCAAGAAGCTAGCATGATTAACATGTAGCTAGCATCATGCTAGCATGATTAGCATGTAGCTAGCATCATAATAACATGATTAGCATGTTGCTAGCATCATGCTAGCATGTTTTTAGCAAGAAGCTAGCATGATTAGCATGTAGCTAGCATCATGCTACCATGATTGGCATGTAGCTAGCATCATAATAACATTATTAGCATGTTGTTAGCATCATGCTAACATGTTTTTAGCAAGAAGCTAACATCATTAGCATGTAGCTAGCATCAAGCTAGCATGATAAGCATGTTTTTAACAAGAAGCTAGCATGACTAGCATGTAGCTAACATCATAATAGCATGATTAGCATGTTGCTAGCATCATGCTAACATGTTTTTAGCAAGAAGCTAACATGATTAGCATGTAGCTAACATCATAATAGCATGATTAGCATGTTGCTAGCATTATGCTAGCATGTTTTTAACAAGAAGCTAACATGATTAGCATGTAGCTAGCATCAAGCTAGCATGATTAGCATGTTTTTAGCAAGAAGCTAGCATGACTAGCATGTAGCTAACATCATAATAGCATAATTAGCATGTTGCTAGCATCATGCTAACATGTTTTTAGGAAGAAGCTAGCATGATTAGCATGTAGCTAGCATCATAATAACATGATTAGCATGTTGCTAGCATCATGCTAGCATGTTTTTAGCAAGAAGCTAGCAGGATTAGCATGTAGCTAGCATCATGCTAGCATGATTAGCATGTAGCTAGCATCATAATAACATGATTAGCATGTTGCTAGCATCATGCTAGCATGTTTTTAGCAAGAAGCTAGCATGATTAGCATGTAGCTAGCATCATGCTAGCATGATTAGCATGTAGCTAGCATCATGCTAGCATGTTTTTAGCAAGAAGCTAGCATGATTAGCATGTAGCTAGCATCATGCTAGCATGATTAGCATGTAGCTAGCATCATGCTAGCATGTTTTTAACAAGAAGCTAACATGATTAGCAGAAAGCTAGCATGATTAGCATGTTATTAGCATCAAGAAAGAAAGAAAGAACGAAAGAGAAAGAAAGAATTTTTAGAAAGAAAGATGGATAGATTTGTTAGAAAGAAAGCTGGATAGATTAGTTAGAAAGAAAGATGGATAGATTTGTTAGAAAGAAAGAAAGAAAGAAAGAAAGAAAGAAAGAAAGAAAGAAAGTATTGTTAGAAAGAAAGATGGATAGATTACTTGGGTAGAAATAAAGAACGATAGATTTGTTAGAAAGAAAGATGGATAGATTAGTTAGAAAGAAAGATGGATAGATTTGTTAGAAAGAAAGATGGATAGAATTGTTAGAAAGAAAGATGGATAGATTAGTTAGGTAGAAAGAAAGAACGATAGATTTGTTAGAAAGAAAGAACGATAGATTATTTAGAAAGAAAGATGTATAGATTAGTTAGAAAGAAAGATGGATAGATTAGTAAGAAAGAAAGATGGATAGATTAGTTAGAAAGAAAGATGGATAGATTTGTTAGAAAGAAAGATGGATAGATTAGTTAGAAAGAAAGATGGATAGATTAGTTAGAAAGAAAGATGGATAGATTAGTTAGAAAAAAAGATGGATAGATTTGATAGAAAGAAAGATGGATAGATTTGTTAGAAAGAAAGATGGATAGATTAGTTAGAAAAAAAGATGGATAGATTTGATACAAAGAAAGATGGATAGATTTGTTAGAAAGAAAGATGGATAGATTAGGTAGAAAGAAAGATGGATAGATTTGTTAGAAAGAAAGATGGATAGATTAGTTAGAAAGAAAGATGGATAGATTTGTTAGAAAGAAAGATGGATAGATTTGTTAGAAAGAAAGATGGATAGATTTGTTAGAAAGAAAGAAAGATGGATAGATTAGTTAGGTAGAAAGAAAGATGGATAGATTAGTTAGGTAGAAAGAAAGATGGATAGATTAGTTAGGTAGAAAGAAAGATGGATAGATTTGTTAGAAAGAAAGATGGATAGATTTGTTAGAAAGAAAGATGGATAGATTAGTTAGGTAGAAAGAAAGATGGATAGATTAGTTAGGTAGAAAGAAAGATGGATAGATTTGTTAGAAAGAAAGATGGATAGATTTGTTAGAAAGAAAGATGGATAGATTAGTTAGGTAGAAAGAAAGATGGATAGATTAGTTAGGTAGAAAGAAAGATGGATAGATTAGGTAGAAAGAAAGATGGATAGATTTGTTAGAAAGAAAGATGGATAGATTAGTTAGGTAGAAAGAAAGATGGATAGATTAGTTAGGTAGAAAGAAAGATGGATAGATTAGGTAGAAAGAAAGATGGATAGATTAGGTAGAAAGAAAGATGGATAGATTAGTTAGGTAGAAAGAAAGATGGATAGATTAGGTAGAAAGAAAGATGGATAGATTAGGTAGAAAGAAAGATGGATAGATTTGTTAGAAAGAAAGATGGATAGATTTGTTAGAAAGAAAGATGGATAGATTTGTTAGAAAGAAAGATGGATAGATTTGTTAGAAAGAAAGATGGATAGATTTGTTAGAAAGAAAGATGGATAGATTAGGTAGAAAGAAAGATGGATAGATTTGTTAGAAAGAAAGATGGATAGATTAGGTAGAAAGAAAGATGGATAGATTTGTTAGAAAGAAAGATGGATAGATTTGTTAGAAAGAAAGATGGATAGATTTGTTAGAAAGAAAGATGGATAGATTTGTTAGAAAGAAAGATGGATAGATTAGTTAGAAAGAAAGATGGATAGATTTGTTAGAAAGAAAGATGGATAGATTAGTTAGGTAGAAAGAAAGATGGATAGATTAGGTAGAAAGAAAGATGGATAGATTTGTTAGAAAGAAAGATGGATAGATTTGTTAGAAAGAAAGATGGATAGATTTGTTAGAAAGAAAGATGGATAGATTTGTTAGAAAGAAAGATGGATAGATTAGGTAGAAAGAAAGATGGATAGATTTGTTAGAAAGAAAGATGGATAGATTAGGTAGAAAGAAAGATGGATAGATTTGTTAGAAAGAAAGATGGATAGATTTGTTAGAAAGAAAGATGGATAGATTAGTTAGAAAGAAAGATGGATAGATTTGTTAGAAAGAAAGATGGATAGATTAGTTAGGTAGAAAGAAAGATGGATAGATTAGGTAGAAAGAAAGATGGATAGATTTGTTAGAAAGAAAGATGGATAGATTAGGTAGAAAGAAAGATGGATAGATTTGTTAGAAAGAAAGATGGATAGATTTGTTAGAAAGAAAGATGGATAGATTTGTTAGAAAGAAAGATGGATAGATTTGTTAGAAAGAAAGATGGATAGATTTGTTAGAAAGAAAGATGGATAGATTAGTTAGGTAGAAAGAAAGATGGATAGATTAGTTAGAAAGAAAGATAGATAGATAGATAGATAGATAGATAGATAGATAGATAGTTCATTAGTTCATATAGAATGGTAGTTTAATTGAGTCTAGGGCTTCAGGGAATTTAGATTTGAGTTTTTGTTGTACGCTATTGGGCCACCGTAGTCTTGGCTCAATTTGACCATGCTGCAATGAAAGTCAATGGGATTTTTATGATTTTTAATATTAATTTTTAAGAAATCTGAAAGTCGAATCAGTCTAAAAAGATATAGCAACTCGAGTCAGAACAGTCTGAAGGTCTGACCCGAGTTTGGAGTTTGTAGAGTTAAAGCTCTAGGAGGAGTAGCAGTCAGAAAATTTTGAGTAAGAAGAATAATAATAACTAGAAAAAAAAGTTTGATGACAAACTTTAAGTTGGCTTGAGAAAGCCGGACCAGAGCGTTTGAAGTTTTGAAGTTTGAATGAAGTTTTAAAGATAGATTAGAAAGAAAGAAAGAAAGATGGATAGATTAGTTAGAAAGAAATATAGATAGATAGATAGATAGATAGATAGATAGATAGATAGATAGATAGATAGATAGATAGATAGATAGATAGATAGATGTTTTCGGCAAGAATCTAACATGATTAGCATGTAGCTAGCTTGATGCTAATTTGATTAGCATGTAGTTAAGATGATTAGCATGTTGTTAGCATGATTAGCATGTAGCTAGCATCATAATAGCATGATTAGCATGTTGCTAGCATCATGCTAACGTGTTTTTATCAAGAAGCTAGCATGACTAGCATGTAGCTAGCATCATGCTAACCTGATTAGCATGTTGCTAGCATCATGCTAGCATGTTTTAGCAAGAAGCTAGAATGATTAGCATGTAGCTAGCATCATGCTAGCATGATTAGCATGTTGCTAGCATCATGTTAGCATGTTTTTAACAAGAAGCTAGCATGATTAGCATGTAGCTAGCATCATGCTACCATGATTAGCATGTAGCTAGCATCATAATAACATTATTAGCATGTTGTTAGCATCATGCTAACATGTTTTTAGCAAGAAGCTAACATCATTAACATGTAGCTAGCATCAAGCTAGCATGATAAGCATGTTTTTAGCAAGAAGCTAGCATGACTAGCATGTAGCTAACATCATAATAGCATGATTAGCATGTTGCTAGCATCATGCTAGCATGTTTTTAGCAAGAAGCTAGCATGATTAGCATGTAGCTAACATCATAATAGCATGATTAGCATGTTGCTAGCATTATGCTAGCATGTTTTTAGCAAGAAGCTAACATGATTAGCATGTAGCTAGCATCAAGCTAGCATGACTAGCATGTAGCTAACATCATAATAGCATGATTAGCATGTTGCTAGCATCATGCTAACATGTTTTTAGGAAGAAGCTAGCATGATTAGCATCTAGCTAGCATCATGCTAGCATGATTAGCATGTTGCTAGCAAGAAGCTAGCATGATTAACATGTAGCTAGCATCATGCTAGCATGATTAGCATGTAGCTAGCATCATAATAACATGATTAGCATGTTGCTAGCATCATGCTAGCATGTTTTTAGCAAGAAGCTAGCAGGATTAGCATGTAGCTAGCATCATGCTAGCATGATTAGCATGTAGCTAGCATCATAATAACATGATTAGCATGTTGCTAGCATCATGCTAGCATGTTTTTAGCAAGAAGCTAGCATGATTAACATGTAGCTAGCATCATGCTAGCATGATTAGCATGTAGCTAGCATCATGCTAGCATGTTTTTAGCAAGAAGCTAGCATGATTAGCATGTAGCTAGCATCATGCTAGCATGATTAGCATGTAGCTAGCATCATGCTAGCATGTTTTTAACAAGAAGCTAACATGATTAGCAGAAAGCTAGCATGATTAGCATGTTATTAGCATCAAGAAAGAAAGAAAGAACGAAAGAGAAAGAAAGAATTTTTAGAAAGAAAGATGCATAGATTAGTTAGAAAGAAAGATGGATAGATTTGTTAGAAAGAAAGCTGGATAGATTAGTTAGAAAGAAAGATGGATAGATTTGTTAGAAAGAAAGAAAGAAAGAAAGAAAGAAAGAAAGAAAGAAAGAAAGAAAGAAAGAAAGAAAGAAAGAAAGAAAGAGAAAGAAAGTATTGTTAGAAAGAAAGATGGATAGATTACTTGGGTAGAAATAAAGAACGATAGATTTGTTAGAAAGAAAGATGGATAGATTAGTTAGAAAGAAAGATGTATAGATTTGTTAGAAAGAAAGATGGATAGAATTGTTAGAAAGAAAGATGGATAGATTAGTTAGGTAGAAAGAAAGAACGATAGATTTGTTAGAAAGAAAGAACGATAGATTATTTAGAAAGAAAGATGGATAGATTAGTTAGAAAGAAAGATGGATAGATTAGTAAGAAAGAAAGATGGATAGATTAGTTAGAAAGAAAGATGGATAGATTAGTTAGAAAAAAAGATGGATAGATTTGCTAGAAAGAAAGATGGATAGATTTGTTAGAAAGAAAGATGGATAGATTTGTTAGAAAGAAAGATGGATAGATTAGTTAGGTAGAAAGAAAGATGGATAGATTAGGTAGAAAGAAAGATGGATAGATTTGTTAAAAAAGAAAGATGGATAGATTAGTTAGAAAGAAAAATGGATAGATTAGTTAGGTAGAAAGAAAGATGGATAGATTATGTAGAAAGAAAGATGGATAGATTTGTTAGAAAGAAAGATGGATAGATTAGTTAGAAAGAAAAATGGATAGATTTGTTAGAAAGAAAGATGGATAGATTAGTTAGAAAGAAAAATGGATAGATTAGTTAGGTAGAAAGAAAGATGGATAGATTAGGTAGAAAGAAAGATGGATAGATTAGGTAGAAAGAAAGATGGATAGATTTGTTAGAAAGAAAGATGGATAGATTAGTTAGAAAGAAAAATGGATAGATTAGTTAGGTAGAAAGAAAGATGGATAGATTAGGTAGAAAGAAAGATGGATAGATTTGTTAGAAAGAAAGATGGATAGATTAGGTAGAAAGAAAGATGGATAGATTTGTTAGAAAGAAAGATGGATAGATTAGGTAGAAAGAAAGATGGATAGATTAGGTAGAAAGAAAGATGGATAGATTAGGTAGAAAGAAAGATGGATAGATTAGGTAGAAAGAAAGATGGATAGATTTGTTAGAAAGAAAGATGGATAGATTAGTTAGAAAGAAAGATGGATAGATTTGTTAGAAAGAAAGATGGATAGATTTGTTAGAAAGAAAGATGGATAGATTTGTTAGAAAGAAAGATGGATAGATTTGTTAGAAAGAAAGATGGATAGATTAGTTAGGTAGAAAGAAAGATGGATAGATTAGGTAGAAAGAAAGATGGATAGATTTGTTAGAAAGAAAGATGGATAGATTAGTTAGGTAGAAAGAAAGATGGATAGATTAGGTAGAAAGAAAGATGGATAGATTAGGTAGAAAGAAAGATGGATAGATTTGTTAGAAAGAAAGATGGATAGATTAGGTAGAAAGAAAGATGGATAGATTAGGTAGAAAGAAAGATGGATAGATTAGGTAGAAAGAAAGATGGATAGATTAGGTAGAAAGAAAGATGGATAGATTAGTTAGAAAGAAAGATGGATAGATTTGTTAGAAAGAAAGATGGATAGATTTGTTAGAAAGAAAGATGGATAGATTTGTTAGAAAGAAAGATGGATAGATTTGTTAGAAAGAAAGATGGATAGATAGATAGATAGATAGATAGATAGATAGATAGATAGATAGATAGATAGATAGATAGATAGATAGATAGATAGATAGATAGATAGATAGATAGATCATAAGTACATATAGAATGGTAGTTTAATTGAGTCTAGGGCTTCAGGGAATTTAGATTTGAGTTTTTGTTGTACGCTATTGGGCCACCGTAGTCTTGGCTCAATTTGACCATGCTGCAATGAAAGTCAATGGGATTTTTATGATTTTTAATATTAATTTTTAAGAAATCTGAAAGTCGAATCAGTCTAAAAAGATATAGCACACTAAGTCAGAACAGTCTGAAGGTCTGACCCGAGTTTGGAGTTTGTAGAGTCAAAGCTCTAGGAGGAGTTAGAGTCAGAAAATTTTGAGTAAGAAGAATAATAATAACTAGAATGTACATTTCCAGAGGAAAATGTGAAGTGGTGCTTGCAGTGGCAAAACTCACCACCCGGTTGCTAGGGTGTTCTGGGTGGTTAATACGGTGTTCTGGGTGGTTGCTAGGGTTTTCTTGGTGGTTGCTAGAGTGTTGCTAGGTGTTGCTAGGTGGTTGCTATGGTGTTCTGGGTGGTTGCTAGGCGGTTGCTAGGGTATTATTGTTGGTTGCTAAGTTGTTCTGGGTGTTGCTAGGTGGTTGCTATGTGGTTGCTAGGGTATTCTGGGTGGTTGCAAGGGTGTTGCTAGGTGGTTGCTAGGGTGTTCTGGGTGGTTGCTAGGGTGTTGCTAGGTGGTTGCTAGGGTGTTTTGGGTGGTTGCTAGGGTGTTCTGGGTGGTTGCTAGGGTGTTGCTAGGCAGTTTCTAGGGTGTTCTGAGTGGTTGCTAGGGTGTTGCTAGGTGGTTGCTAGGGTGTTCTGGGTGGTTGCTAGGGTTTTATGGGTGGTTGCTATGGTGTTGATGGGCGGTTGCTAGGGTATTCTGGGTGGTTGCTAGGGTGTTCTTGGTGGTTGCTAGGGTGTTCTGGGTGGTTGCTATGGTGTTGTTAGGTGGTTGCTAGGGTATTCTGGGTGGTTGCTAGGGTGTTGCTAGCGTGTTCTGGGTGGTTGCTAGGTTGTTGCTAGGAGGTTGGTAGTTGTCACAGATGGTTACTATGAAGTTTGTAGCATTTTCTTGGCATGATTTAGCACTTAGCTAATCAATATTAGCATGTAGCTATTCTCTGCTAGCATGTGTAGCATGTAGCAAGTCATGTTTGCTAGCATGAGTAAAAAGAGCCAACCCCCATCTCTATACGATGTTTTGATGCAGAGATGTAGGTCTTACAAAATGGTTGCTAGGGTACTCTGTTTGGTTGCTAGGGAGTGGCTTGGCAGCTGCCAATCATGAAGCTCCAAAGTCAATGTGAATGTATGAACCAACCCCCATCTCTATACGATGTTTTGATGCAGAGATAAAGTCTTGCAAAATGGTTGCTAGGGTACTCTGTTTGGTTGCTAGGGAGTGGCTTGGTAGCTGCCAATCATGAAACTCCAAAGGCTGCTTGTCAGTATGAATGATATAAACCAACTCCCATGCCTCTATGACATTCAGAATGGAAGATATCCCTCTTTGGATTTTGGTTGCTAAGGTGCTCTACAATGGTTGCTAGGGCATGGCCAGAAATTGTTGAGGTGATTCATGATTGGCTGTTTGCTGGCCCAAGTCAAACGAGCCCACCCTCATGTTTCTATGACACTTATATCCTGAGATATCCATTTGATCTCTTTTAATGGAAGTCTATGGGAGTTGTTGCTAAGGTGCTCTAAATGGTTGCTAGGGCGTGGCTTAATAGCTTCACAATGATGCTGAAAGACTGATTGGTCGTCTGAGTAAAATGAGCCCGCCCCCTTGTCTCTATGACACTGTGATCCAGAGCTATGTTCAATACAAAATCCCTATGCAATTTACCATAGTAGGAAAAACACTAAAAGTCTATGGGACTTTTTTACCCAATGATTTGCCCCTGGGGCGAACACCGTACCCCCGATCGCTACGAAAAGTCACAGCACACCTCTACTCAATAATCCGCAAAATTTGACGCCTCAATCAGGGGTCTGTGATGTCGGCGTGTATTTTTTAACAGATGATTACTATTTAGTCTCTAAAATTAGTTTTTATAGAGTTTTTATAGAGTTATTTAGTATGGCACGAGGCCTGCGGCCTCGTGCCTATTGCCCACGGTTGCTAGGGTGCTTTAACCGGTTGCTATGGTGTGGCTATTAAGATTTTAGGCCATTACTTACTGGCTGCTTGATAAATTAAATCCTCCTAGGGAGAGAGAGAGGTCTGCCCTACAGCAGGGCTGTCAGGCCCTTTTGTGTCTGTGAGAAAGTGACAGTTGGGATTTGAATTTTTGAAAATCCCCCAATGTTTAGTCAAAATCGCTGATACTTGGCCTCGAACAAACCTCCCTAGAGACAAAACTATAGGTTGTATCAGCGAAATGACCTGACCGTGAGCGAGACAAGGCCTTTGTGAACGCTGTGATGTATTTTTTGTGTGGATAGAGTTGAAAAAAGGGACCACTTTGGCAAGTTAAAAAACTGGTCTGTAATGCTCTGATTACTAAAGTTTGACCTGAATTTATAATTGCTGCCAATGGAGGAATGTCTGTCACTCCTGTCGTTTGGAAGGACACAGAGAAAAAACTATAAGTCCGAGGGATTTACTAAACACACGAGAGGAAGCACAACAAAAATACCTACGTTTTAAGTATAATTTCATGGCCAAAGAGTGAAGATTGTGGCCAGGCCAGCGATTTAAAAATTATTTTTTAGCATTAGTTTTCAAGCTGGCTCACTCTAGCTTATGACATCACGTGCTCTAGCTCTGAACAGTCGCTCTCATTCACTCCCATTATAATTTCAGAAACGGCTTGAAAAACATCATGAGACTAAAGTAGAGATTGTGAAAAAAGTATAATAGATATCAAAAAGTTGAATACAACTTTAATAGCTGACAAATTTCTCAACATTTTAAAGTTTTAATGGCTGAAATAGCTGTCAAAATAGGGCTGTCAGGCCCCTTTTTGTGTCTGTGAGAAAGTGACAGTTGGGATTAGAATTTTTGAAAATTCCCCATAGGAAATGAACTAGGACATTTTTGGCCGCTTTTTCGTCCGCTGTGCGAACATCGTACACCCGATCTCTTAGAAAAGTCATAGCACACCATTCCCGAACAAGCCGCACGTTTTGATACCACTTTCATGGGTCTGTGACAAAAGCTGCGGGAGGAGTAGCGCGCCGAAATTTGTACGGAATAAGAAGAAGAAGAAGTAGAGGAAAAACTAGAAAAAAAAGTTTGATGACACAAACTTTAAGTTGGCTTGAGAAAGCCGGACCAGAGCGTTTGAAGAATCTTGAAGTTTGAATTAAGTTGGAAAAAGATGGAATTAGAAAGAAAGAAAGAAAGAAAGAAAGATGGATAGATTAGTTAGAAAGATAGATTAGTTAGAAAGATAGATAGATCGATAGATAGATAGATGTTATTGGCAAGAAGCTAGCATGATTAACATGTAACTAGCATCATGCTAGCATGATTAACATGTAGCTAGCATCATGCTAGCATGATTAACATGTAGCTAGCATAATAATAACACGATTAGCATGTTGCTAGCATCATGCTAGCATGTTTTTAGCAAGAAGCTAGCATGATTAGCATGTAGCTAGCATCATCCTAGCATGTTTTTAGCAAGAAGCTAGCATGATTAGCATGTAGCTAGCATCATGCTAGCATGATTAGCATCATGCTAGCATGATTAGCATGTTGCTAGCAAGAAGCTAGCATGTTTTTAGCATCATGCTAACATGATTAGCATGTAGCTAGCATCATGTTAGCATGATTAGCATGTTGCTAGCATCATGCTAACATGTTTTTAACATCATGCTAGCATGATTAGCATGTAGCTAGCATCATGCTAGCATGATTAGCATGTAGCTAGCATCATGCTAGCATGATTAGCATGTAGCTAGCATCATGCTAGCATGATTAGCATGTAGCTAGCATCATGCTAGCATGATTAGCATGTAGCTAGCATCATGCTAGCATGTTTTTAGCAAGAAGCTAGCATGATTAGCATGTAGCTAGCATCATGCTAGCATGTTTTTAGCAAGAAGCTAGCATGATTAGCATGTAGCTAGCATCATGCTAGCATGTTTTTAGCAAGAAGCTAGCATGATTAGCATGTTGTTAGCAAGAAGCTAGCATGATTAGCATGTAGCTATCATCATGCTAGCATGATTAGCATGTAGCTAGCATCATGCTAGCATGTTTTTAGCAAGAAGCTAGCATGATTAGCATGTAGCTAACATCATGCTAGCATGTTTTTAGCAAGAAGCTAGCATGATTAGCATGTAGCTATCATCATGCTAGCATTATTAGCATGTAGCTAGCATCATGCTAGCATGTTTTTAGCAAGAAGCTAGCATGATTAGCATGTAGCTAGCATCATGCTAGCATGATTAGCATGTTGCCAGCATCATGCTAGCATGATTAGCATGTTGCTAGCATCATGCTAGCATGTTTTTAGCAAGAAGCTAGCATGATTAGCATGTAGCTAGCATCATGCTAGCATGTTTTTAGCAAGAAGCTAGCATGATTAGCATGTTGTTAGCAAGAAGCTAGCATGATTAGCATGTAGCTATCATCATGCTAGCATGATTAGCATGTAGCTAGCATCATGCTAGCATGTTTTTAGCAAGAAGCTAGCATGATTAGCATGTAGCTAACATCATGCTAGCATGTTTTTAGCAAGAAGCTAGCATGATTAGCATGTAGCTATCATCATGCTAGCATTATTAGCATGTAGCTAGCATCATGCTAGCATGTTTTTAGCAAGAAGCTAGCATGATTAGCATGTAGCTAGCATCATGCTAGCATGATTGGCATGTTGCTAGCATCATGCTAGCATGTTTTCGCGAGAAGCTTGCATGATTAGCATGTAGCTAGCATCATGCTAGCATGTTTTTAGCAAGAAGCTAACATGATTAGCATAAAGCAAGAAAGCAAGAAAGAAAGAAAGAAAGAAAGAAAGATGGAATTGTTAGAAAGAAAGAAAGAAAGAAAGAAAGAAAGAAAGAAAGAAAGAAAGAAAGAAAGAAAGATAGAATTGTTAGAAAGAAAGAAAAAAGAAAGAAAGAAAGAAAGTGAAAAAAAGAATTGTTAGAAAGAAAGATGCATAGATTAGTTAGAAAGAAAGATGGATAGATTTGTTAGAAAGAAAGATGGATAGATTAGTTAGAAAAAAAGATGGATAGATTTGTTAGAAAGAAAGATGGATAGATTTGTTAGAAAGAAAGATGGATAGATTAGTTAGAAAGAAAGATGGATAGATGAGTTAGGTAGAAAGAAAGATGGATAGATTAGGTAGAAAGAAAGATGGATAGATTAGGTAGAAAGAAAGATGGATAGATTTGTTAGAAAGAAAGATGGATAGATTAGTTAGAAAGAAAAATGGATAGATTAGTTAGGTAGAAAGAAAGATGGATAGATTATGTAGAAAGAAAGATGGATAGATTTGTTAGAAAGAAAGATGGATAGATTAGTTAGAAAGAAAAATGGATAGATTAGTTAGGTAGAAAGAAAGATGGATAGATTAGGTAGAAAGAAAGATGGATAGATTTGTTAGAAAGAAAGAAAGATTAGGTAGAAAGAACGATGGATAGATTAGTTAGAAAGAAAGAACGATAGATTAGTTAGAAAGAAAGATGGATAGATTAGTTAGAAAGAAAGATGGATAGATTTGTTAGAAAGAAAGATGGATAGATTTGTTAGAAAGAAAGATGGATAGATTTGTTAGAAAGAAAGATGGATAGATTAGTTAGGTAGAAAGAAAGATGGATAGATTAGGTAGAAAGAAAGATGGATAGATTTGTTAGAAAGAAAGATGGATAGATTAGTTAGGTAGAAAGAAAGATGGATAGATTAGGTAGAAAGAAAGATGGATAGATTAGGTAGAAAGAAAGATGGATAGATTAGGTAGAAAGAAAGATGGATAGATTTGTTAGAAAGAAAGATGGATAGATTAGGTAGAAAGAAAGATGGATAGATTAGGTAGAAAGAAAGATGGATAGATTAGGTAGAAAGAAAGATGGATAGATTTGTTAGAAAGAAAGATGGATAGATTAGGTAGAAAGAAAGATGGATAGATTAGGTAGAAAGAAAGATGGATAGATTAGTTAGAAAGAAAGATGGATAGATTAGGTAGAAAGAAAGATGGATAGATTAGGTAGAAAGAAAGATGGATAGATTAGGTAGAAAGAAAGATGCATAGATTAGTTAGAAAGAAAGATGGATAGATTAGGTAGAAAGAAAGATGGATAGATTTGTTAGAAAGAAAGATGGATAGATTAGTTAGAAAGAAAGATGGATAGATTTGTTAGAAAGAAAGATGGATAGATTTGTTAGAAAGAAAGATGGATAGATTTGTTAGAAAGAAAGATGGATAGATAGATAGATAGATAGATAGATAGATAGATAGATAGATAGATAGATAGATAGATAGATAGATAGATAGATAGATAGATAGATAGATGGTTCATTAGTACATATAGAATGGTAGTTTAATTGAGTCTAGGGCTTCAGGGAATTTAGATTTGAGTTTTTGTTGTACGCTATTGGGCCACCGTAGTCTTGGCTCAATTTGACCATGCTGCAATGAAAGTCAATGGGATTTTTATGATTTTTAATATTAATTTTTAAGAAATCTGAAAGTCGAATCAGTCTAAAAAGATATAGCACACTAAGTCAGAACAGTCTGAAGGTCTGACCCGAGTTTGGAGTTTGTAGAGTCAAAGCTCTAGGAGGAGTTAGAGTCAGAAAATTTTGAGTAAGAAGAATAATAATAATAATAAGTTTAAATAGGATTTCAGTAAGTTGGCTTTCTCAAGCCAACTTAATAATAATAAGTATGCAGGATAACAATAGTGTTGCTTTGCAAGCACCACTAATAACTAGAATGTACATTTCCAGAGGAAAATGTGAAGTGGTGCTTGCAGTGGCAAAACTCACCACCCGGTTGCTAGGGTGTTATGGCTGGTTGCTATGGTGTTCTGGGTGGTTGCTAGGTGGTTGCTAGGGTATTATTGTTGGTTGCTAAGTTGTTCTGGGTGTTGCTAGGTGGTTGCTATGTGGTTGCTAGGGTATTCTGGGTGGTTGCTAGGGTGTTGCTAGGTGGTTACTAGGGTGTTCTGGGTGGTTGCTAGGGTGTTGCTAGGTGGTTGCTAGGGTGTTGCTAAGGTGTTCTGGATGGTTGCTAGGCGGTTGCTAGGGTGTTGCTCGGTGGTTGCTAAGGTGTTGCTAGGTGGTTGCTAGGGTGTTGCTAGGGTGTTCTGGGTGGTTGCTAGGGTGTTGCTAGGTGGTTGCTAGGGTGTTCTGGGTGGTTGCTAGGGTGTTGCTAGGTGGTTGCTAGGGTGTTGCTAAGGTGTTCTGGATGGTTGCTAGGCGGTTGCTAGGGTGTTATGGGTGGTTGCTAAGGTGTTGCTAGGTGGTTGCTATGGTGTTTGGGGTGGTTGCTAGGGTGTTGCTAAGGTGTTCTGGATAGTTTCTAGGTGGTTGCTAGGGTGTTGCTATGCGGTTGCTAGGGTGTTCTGGGTGGTTGCTATGGTGTTGTTAGGTTGTTGCTAGGGTATTCTGGGTAGTTGCTATGGTATTACTAGGTGGTTGGTAGTGTTCACATATGGTTATTATAGAGTTTTTATATTGTTCATGGCATGATTTAGCACTTAGCTAATCAATATTAGCATGTAGCTATTCACAGCTAGCATGTTTAGCATTTTGAAATTTCTATGTGCTAGCATGAGTCAAAAGACCCAACCCCCATCGCGATACAATGTTCTGATGCTGAGATATAGCTGTTACAAAATGGTTGCTAGGGTACTCTGTTTGGTTGCTAGGGAGTGGCTTGGCAGCTGCCAATCATGAAGCTCCAAAGTCAATGTGAATGGATAAACCAACCCCCATCTCTATACGATGTTTTGATGCAGAGATATAGGTCTTGCAAAACGGTTGCTAGGGTACTCTGTTTGGTTGCTAGGGACTGGCTTGGTAGCTTCCAATCATGAAGCTCCAAAGTCAATGTGAATGTATAAACCAACCCCCATCTCTATACGATGTTCTGATGCAGAGATGTAGGCCTTGCAAAATGGTTGCTAGGGTACTCTTTTTGGTTGCTAGGGAGTGGCTTGGCAGCTGCCAATCATGAATCTCCAAAGGCTGCTTGTCAGTATAATTGATATAATACAACTCCCAAGCCTGTATGACATTCAGAATGGAAGATATCCCTCTTTAAAATTTGGTTGCTAAGGTGCTCGATAATGGTTGCTAGGGTGTGGCCAGAAATTGTTGAGGTGATTCATGATTGGCTGTTTGCTACCCCGAGTCAAACGAGACCACCCTTGTGTTTCTATGACACTTCTATCCGGAGATATCCCTTTGATCTCTTTCAATGGAAGTCTATGGGAGTTGTTGCTAAGGTGCTCTATATGGTTGCTAGGGCGTGGCTTGATAGCATCACAATGATCCTGAGAGACTGATTGGTCGTCTGAGTAAAATGAGACCGCCCCCTTGTCTCTATGACACTGTGATCCAGAGCTATGTTCAATACAAAATCCCTATGCAATTTACCATAATAGGAAAAACACATGCATTTGATGGGACGTCCTTCACCATAGTAAGTCAATGGGGAAAAGTTTGGGCAGGTCCTGCCCCCCAGGGGTGCAACTTTTACCCCATTGTGAGGTATATTCTTACAGAGCCTGCCAGCCTCTTCAAATGTAGCAAATCACACGTTTTTCCGAAATCGTTGTTCGGAGCTATGAGTCGTCAAAGTTTGTCTCAATGTTAAGTCTATGGGATTTTTTGGAAATTTGTTCGCCCCTGGGGCGAACACCGTACCCCCGATCTCTGATAAAAGTGATAGAACGCTTCTCCTCAATAGGCCGCACGATTTGATGCCTCATTCATGGGTCTGTGACAAAAACTGTGGACGTAGGAGTGCTCCAAACTTTTTCCTGGAATAGTAAAATGCTATACTAGAAATTTTCAATGGGAAAAATTTTTGGGGAGCTCCTGCCCCTCAGGGGTGCAACTTTTACCCCATTGTGAGGTACTTTCTTACAGAGCCTGTCAGCCTCTTCAAATGTGGTAAATTGCAAGTTTCTGCGAAATCCTCGCTCAGAGCTATGACTCGTCAAATTTTTTCGCAATGTTAAGTCTATGGGAATTTTGGCAAAATTTTGGGCAGCTCCTGCCCCCAAGGGGTGCAACTTTTACCCCAATGTGAGGTATTTTCTTACAGAGCCTGTCACCCTCTTCAAATGTGGTAAATCACAGGTTTCTGCGAAATCCGATCTCAGAGCTATGACTCGTCAAAATTTTTCGCAATGTTAAGTCTATGGGATTTTTTTCGGCCGTTTTTCGCCCCTGGGGCGACCATCGTACCCCCGATCTCTTAGAAAAGTCATAGCACACCTCTCCTAAATGAGCCGGTCGATTTGACACCTCACCCATGGGTCTGTGACAAAATTTGCGGGAGGAGTAGCGAACCAAAAAGTGGCCAGAATAATAAGAAGAAGAAGAAGAAGAAGAAGAATAACTAGAATGTACATTTCCAGAGGAAAATGTGAAGTGGTGCTTGCAGTGGCAAAAAGCTCGCTCGGTTGCTAGGGTGTTCTGGGTGGTTGCTAGGGTGTTGCTAGGTGGTTGCTAGGGTGTTCTGTGTGGTTGCTAGGGTGTTGCTAGGGTGTTCTGGGTGGTTGCTATGGTGTTGCTAGGTGGTTGCTAGGGTGTTCTGAGTGGTTGCTAGGGTGTTGCTAGGTGGTTGCTAAGGTGTTCTAGGTGGTTGCTAGGGTGTTATAGATGGTTGCCAGGGTGTTGCTAGGTGGTTGCTAGGGTGTTCTGGGTGGTTGCTAGGGTGTTGCTATGTGGTTGCTAGGGTGTTCTATACGGTTGCCAGGGTGTTGCTAGGCGGTTGCTAGGGTGTTCTGGGTGGTTGCTAGGGTGTTATAGATGGTTGCTAGGGTATTGGTAGGTGGTTGCTAGGGTGTTCTGGGTGGTTGCTAGGGTGTTGCTAGGTGTTCTGGTTGGTTGCTAGGGTGTTGCTAGGCGGTTGCTAGGGTGTTCTGTGTGGTTGCTAGGGTGTTGCTAGGTGGTTGCTAGGGTATTCTTGGTGGTTGCTAGGGTGTTGCTAGGTGGTTGCTATGGTATTCTGGGTGGTTGCTATGGTGTTACTAGGTGGTTGGCAGTGTTCACATATGGTTACTATAGAGTTTTTATAACATTCATGGCATGATATAGCACTTAGCTAATCAATATTAGCATGTAGCTATTCACTGCTAGCATGTGTAGCATGTAGCAAGTCATGTTTGCTAGCATGAGTAAAAAGAGCCAACCCCCATCTCTATACGATGTTTTGATACAGAGATGTAGGTCTTACAAAATGGTTGCTAGGGTACTCTGTTTGGTTGTTAGGGACTGGCTTGGCAGCTGCCAATCATGAAGCTCCAAAGTCAATGTGAATGTATAAACCAACCCCCATCTCTATACGATGTTTTAATGCAGAGATAAAGTCTTGCAAAATGGTTGCTAGGGTACTCTGTTTGGTTGCTAGGGAGTGGCTTGGTAGCTGCCAATCATGAAACTCCAAAGGCTGCTTGTCAGTATGAATGATATAAACCAAGTCCCATGCCTCTATGACATTCAGAATGGAAGATATCCCTCTTTGGATTTTGGTTGCTAAGGTGCTCTACAATGGTTGCTAGGGCATGGCCAGAAATTGTTGAGGTGATTCATGATTGGCTGTTTGCTGGCCCAAGTCAAACGAGCCCACCCTCATGTTTCTATGACACTTATATCCTGAGATATCCCTTTGATCTCTTTTAATGGAAGTCTATGGGAGTTGTTGCTAAGGTGCTCTAAATGGTTGCTAGGGCGTGGCTTAATAGCTTCACAATGATGCTGAGAGACTGATTGGTCGTCTGAGTAAAATGAGCCCGCCCCCTTGTCTCTATGACACTGTGATCCAGAGCTATGTTCAATACAAAATCCCTATGCAATTTACCATAGTAGGAAAAACACTAAAAGTCTATGGGACTTTTTTACCCAATGATTTGCCCCTGGGGCGAACACCGTACCCCCGATCGCTACGAAAAGTCACAGCACACCTCTCCTCAATAATCCGCAAAATTTGACGCCTCAATCAGGGGTCTGTGATGTCGGCGTGTATTTTTTAACAGATGATTACTATTTAGTCTCTAAAATGAGTTTTTATAGTTTTTATAGAGTTATTTAGTATGGCACGAGGCCTGCGGCCTCGTGCCTATTGCCCACGGTTGCTAGGATGCTGTAACTGGTTGCTATGGTGTGGCTATGAAGATTTTAGGCCATTACTCATTGGCTGCTTGATAAATTAAATCCTCCTAGGGAGAGAGAGACGTCTGCCTGACAGCAGGGCTGTCAGGACCTTTTGTGTCTGTGAGAAAGTGACAGTTGGGATTTGAATTTTTGAAAATTTTTCAATGTAAGTCAATGGGCCTTTTTTTGGCCTCTTTTTCGTCCGCTGTGCGAACATCGTACATCCGATCTCTTAGAAAAGTCATAGCACACCTCTCCTAAACGAGCCGGTCGATTTGACACCACTCTCATGGGTCTGTGACGAAAGCTGCGGGAGGAGTAGCGCGCCGAAGAAGTGTCCGGAATAATAAAAATAAGAATAATAAGTATGGAGGATAACAATAGTGTTGCTTTGCAAGCACCACTAATAAATAACATGGGGGTCAATGGGGAAAATTTGGGCAGCTCCTGCCCCCCAGGGGTGCAACTTTTACCCCATTGTGAGGTATGTTCTTACAGAGCCTGTCAGCCTCTTCAAATGTGGTGAATCGCAGGCTTCTGTGAAATTCTCGCTCGGAGCTATGAGTCGTCAAAGTTTGTCGCAATGTTAAGTCTATGGGATTTTTGGGAAATTTGTTCGCCCTTCGGGCGAACATCGTACCCCCGATCGCTTAGAAAAGTCATAGCACACCATTCCCGAATATTCCGCACGTTTTGAGACCTCATTCATGGGTGTGTGACAAAAACTGCGGGAGGAGTAGCGTGCCAAACTTTTGGGCCGACTCAAAAAACACAATAGTAATAGTGTTGCCTTGCTTTCAGCAAGCACCACTAACTAGAAAAAAAAGTTTGATGACAAACTTTAAGTTGGCTTGAGAAAGCCGGACCAGAGCGTTTGAAGTTTGAATGAAGTTTTAAAGATAGATTAGAAAGAAAGAAAGAAAGAAAGAAAGATGGATAGATTAGTTAGAAAGAAAGATAGATAGATAGATAGATAGATAGATAGATAGATAGATAGATAGATAGATAGATAGATAAATAGATAGATAGATAGATAGATGTTTTTGGCAAGAAGCTAAAATGATTAGCATGTAGCTAGCTTGATGCTAATTTGATTAGCATGTAGTTAAGATGATTAGCATGTTGTTAGCATGATTAGCATGTAGCTAGCATCATAATAGCATGATTAGCATGTTGCTAGCATCAAGCTAACGTGTTTTTATCAAGAAGCTAGCATGACTAGCATGTAGCTAGCATCATGCTTACATGATTAGCATGTTGCTAGCATCATGCTAGCATGTTTTAACAAGAAGCTAGAATGATTAGCATGTAGCTAGCATTATGCTAGCATGATTAGCATGTTGCTAGCATCATGTTAGCATGTTTTTAGCAAGAAGCTAGCATGATTAGCATGTAGCTAACATCATGCTACCATGATTAGCATGTAGCTAGCATCATAATAACATTATTAGCATGTTGTTAGCATCATGCTAACATGTTTTTAGCAAGAAGCTAACATCATTAGCATGTAGCTAGCATCAAGCTAGCATGATTAACATGTTTTTAGCAAGAAGCTAGCATGACTAGCATGTAGCTAACATCATAATAGCATGATTAGCATGTTGCTAGCATCATGCTAGCATGTTTTTAGCAAGAAGCTAGCATGATTAGCATGTAGCTAACATCATAATAGCATGATTAGCATGTTGCTAGCATTATGCTAGCATGTTTTTAGCAAGAAGCTAACATGATTAGCATGTAGCTAGCATCAAGCTAGCATGATTAGCATGTTTTTAGCAAGAAGCTAACATGACTAGCATGTAGCTAACATCATAATAGCATGATTAGCATGTTGCTAGCATCATGCTAACATGTTTTTAGGAAGAAGCTAGCATGATTAGCATGTAGCTAGCATCATGCTAGCATGATTAGCATGTTGCTAGCAAGAAGCTAGCATGATTAACATGTAGCTAGCATCATGCTAGCATTATTAGCATGTAGCTAGCATCATAATAACATGATTAGCATGTTGCTAGCATCATGCTAGCATGTTTTTAGCAAGAAGCTAGCAGGATTAGCATGTAGCTAGCATCATGCTAGCATGATTAGCATGTAGCTAGCATCATAATAACATGATTAGCATGTTGCTAGCATCATGATAGCATGTTTTTAGCAAGAAGCTAGCATGATTAGCATGTAGCTAGCATCATGCTAGCATGATTAGCATGTAGCTAGCATCATGCTAGCATGTTTTTAGCAAAAAGCTAGCATGATTAACATGTAGCTAGCATCATGCTAGCATGATTAGCATGTAGCTAGCATCATGCTAGCATGTTTTTAACAAGAAGCTAACATAATTAGCAGAAAGCTAGCATGATTAGCATGTTATTAGCATCAAGAAAGAAAGAAAGAACGAAAGAGAAAGAAAGAATTTTTAGAAAGAAAGATGGATAGATTAGTTAGAAAGAAAGATGGATAGATTAGTTAGGTAGAAAGAAAGATGGATAGATTAGGTAGAAAGAAAGATGGATAGATTTGTTAGAAAGAAAGATGGATAGATTAGTTAGAAAGAAAAATGGATAGATTAGTTAGGTAGAAAGAAAGATGGATAGATTTGTTAGAAAGAAAGATGGATAGATTAGGTAGAAGGAAAGATGGATAGATTTGTTAGAAAGAAAGATGGATAGATTAGTTAGAAAGAAAGATGGATAGAATTGTTAGAAAGAAAGATGGATAGATTTGTTAGAAAGAAAGATGGATAGATTAGTTAGAAAGAAAGATGGATAGAATTGTTAGAAAGAAAGATGGATAGATTTGTTAGAAAGAAAGATGGATAGATTAGGTAGAAAGAAAGATGGATAGATTTGTTAGAAAGAAAGATGGATAGATTAGTTAGGTAGAAAGAAAGAACGATAGATTAGTTAGAAAGAAAGAACGATAGATTTGTTAGAAAGAAAGAACGATAGATTAGTTAAAAAGAAAGATGGATAGATTAGTTAGAAAGAAAGATGGATAGATTTGTTAGAAAGAAAGATGGATAGATTTGCTAGAAAGAAAGATGGATAGATTTGTTAGAAAGAAAGATGGATAGATTAGTTTGAAAGAAAGAAGGATAGATTAGTTAGAAAGAAAGATGGATAGATTAGTTAGAAAGAAAGATGGATAGATTTGTTAGAAAGATGGATAGATTAGTTAGGTAGAAAGAAAGAAGGATAGATTTGTTAGAAAGAAAGATGGATAGATTAGTTAGAAAGAAAGATGGATAGATTTGTTAGAAAGAAAGATGGATAGATATGTTAGAAAGAAAGATGGATAGATTTGTTAGAAAGAAAGATGGATAGATTAGGTAGAAAGAAAGATGGATAGATTTGTTAGAAAGAAAGATGGATAGATTAGTTAGAAAGAAAGATGGATAGATTAGTTAGAAAGAAAGATGGATAGATTTGTTAGAAAGAAAGATGGATAGATTAGTTAGAAAGAAAGATGGATAGATTTGTTAGAAAGAAAGATGGATAGATTTGTTAGAAAGAAAGATGGATAGATTAGTTAGAAAGAAAGATGGATAGATTAGGTAGAAAGAAAGATTGATAGATTTGTTAGAAAGAAAGATGGATAGATTTGTTAGAAAGAAAGATGGATAGATTAGTTAGAAAGAAAGATGGATAGATTAGTTAGAAAGAAAGATGGATAGATTAGGTAGAAAGAAAGATGGATAGATTAGTTAGAAAGAAAGATGGATAGATTTGTTAGAAAGAAAGATGGATAGATTAGTTAGAAAGAAAGATGGATAGATTAGGTAGAAAGAAAGATTGATAGATTTGCTAGAAAGAAAGATGGATAGATTAGGTAGAAAGAAAGATGGATAGATTTGTTAGAAAGAAAGATGGATAGATTTGTTAGAAAGAAAGATGGATAGATTAGGTAGAAAGAAAGATGGATAGATTAGTTAGAAAGAAAGATGGATAGATTTGTTAGAAAGAAAGATGGATAGATTAGTTAGAAAAAAAAAAGATGGATAGATTAGGTAGAAAGAAAGATTGATAGATTTGCTAGAAAGAAAGATGGATAGATTAGGTAGAAAGAAAGATGGATAGATTTGTTAGAAAGAAAGATGGATAGATTTGTTAGAAAGAAAGATGGATAGATTAGTTAGAAAAAAAAAAGATGGATAGATTAGGTAGAAAGAAAGATTGATAGATTTGCTAGAAAGAAAGATGGATAGATTAGGTAGAAAGAAAGATGGATAGATTAGTTAGAAAGAAAGATGGATAGATTTGTTAGAAAGAAAGATGGATAGATTTGCTAGAAAGAAAGATGGATAGATTAGGTAGAAAGAAAGATGGATAGATTAGTTAGAAAGAAAGATGGATAGATTTGTTAGAAAGAAAGATGGATAGATTAGTTAGAAAGAAAGATGGATAGATTTGTTAGAAAGAAAGATGGATAGATTAGTTAGAAAGAAAGATAGATAGATAGATAGATAGATAGATAGATAGATAGATAGATAGATAGATAGATAGATAGATAGATAGATCATTAGTACATATAGAATGGTAGTTTAATTGAGTCTAGGGCTTCAGTGAATTTAGATTTGAGTTTTTGTTGTACGCTATTGGGCCACCGTAGTCTTGGCTCAATTTGACCATGCTGCAATGAAAGTCAATGGGATTTTTATGATTTTTAATATTAATTTTTAAGAAATCTGAAAGTCGAATCAGTCTAAAAAGATATAGCACACTAAGTCAGAACAGTCTGAAGGTCTGACCCGAGTTTGGAGTTTGTAGAGTTAAAGCTCTAGGAGGAGTTAGAGTCAGAAAATTTTGAGTAAGAAGAATAATAATAACTAGAACGTACATTTCCAGACGAAAATGTGAAGTGGTGCTTGCAGTGGCAAAACTCACCACCCGGTTGCTAGGGTGTTCTGGGTGGTTGCTAGTTGGTTATCAGGGTATTCTGGGTGGTTGCTATGCAGTTGCTAGGGTATTATGGGTGGTTGCCAATGTGTTCTGGGTAGTTGCTAAGGTGTTGCTAGGTGGTTGCTAGGGTGTTCTGGGTGGTTGCTAGGGTGTTGCTAGGTTGTTACTAGGCGGTTGTTAGGGTGTTCTGGATGGTTGCTAGGTGGTTGCTAGGGTGTTTCTAAGGTGTTCTGGAAGGTTGCTAGGCAGTTGCTAGGGTGTTGCTCGGTGGTTGCTAAGGTGTTGCTAGGGTGTTGCTAGGCGGTTGCTAGGGTGTTCTGGGTGGTTGCTAGGGTGTTGCTAGGTGGTTGCTAGGGTATTGCAAGGTGGTTGCTAGGGTGTTCTGGGTGGTTGCTAGGGTGTTGCTAGTTGGTTGCTAGGGTGTTGCTAAGGTGTTCTGGATGGTTGCTAGGCGGTTGCTAGGGTGTTGCTCGGTGGTTGCTATGGTGTTGCTAGGTGGTTGCTAGGGTGTTCTGGGTGGTTGCTAAGGTGTTGCTAGGTGGTTGCTATGGTGTTTGGGGTGGTTGCTAGGGTGTTGCTAGGTGGTTGCTAGGGTGTTGCTAAGGTGTTCTGGATAGTTTCTAGGTGGTTGCTAGGGTGTTGCTATGCGGTTGCTAGGGTGTTCTGGAAGGTTGCTATGGTGTTGTTAGGTTGTTGCTAGGGTATTCTGGGTAGTTGCTATGGTGTTACTAGGTGGTTGGTAGTGTTCACATATGGTTATTATAGAGTTTTTATATTGTTCATGGCATGATTTAGCACTTAGCTAATCAATATTAGCATGTAGCTATTCACAGCTAGCATGTTTAGCATTTTGAAAGTTCTATGTGCTAGCATGAGTCAAAATACCCAACCCCCATCGTGATACAATGTTCTGATGCTGAGATATAGCTGTTACAAAATGGTTGCTAGGGTACTCTGTTTGGTTGCTAGGGAGTGGCTTGGCAGCTTCCAATCATGAAGCTCCAAAGTCAATGTGAATGTATAAACCAACCCCCATCTCTATACGATGTTCTGATAAAGAGATGTAGGCCTTGCAAAATGGTTGCTAGGGTACTCTTTTTGGTTGCTAGGGAGTGGCTTGGCAGCTGCCAATCATGAATCTCCAAAGGCTGCTTGTCAGTATAATTGATATAATACTACTCCCAAGCCTGTATGACATTCAGAATGGAAGATATCCCTCTTTAAAATTTGGTTGCTAAGGTGCTCGATAATGGTTGCTAGGGTGTGGCCAGAAATTGTTGAGGTGATTCATGATTGGCTGTTTGCTACCCCGAGTCAAACGAGACCACCCTTGTGTTTCTATGACACTTCTATCCGGAGATATCCCTTTGATCTCTTTCAATGGAAGTCTATGGGAGTTGTTGCTAAGGTGCTCTATATGGTTGCTAGGGGGTGGCTTTATAGCTTCACAATGATCCTGAGAGACTGATTGGTCGTCTGAGTAAAATGAGCCCGCCCCCTTGTCTCTATGACACTGTGATACAGAGCTATGTTCAATACAAAATCCCTATGCAATTTACCATAGTAGGAAAAACACATGCATTTGATGGGACGTCCTTCACCATAGTAAGTCAATGGGGAAAATTTTGGGTAGCTCCTGCCCCCCAGGGGTGCAACTTTTACCCCATTGTGAGGTATGTTCTTACAGAGGCTGCCAGCCTCTTCAAATGTGGCAAATCACACGTTTTTCCGAAATCGTTGTTCGGAGCTATGAGTCGTCAAAGTTTGTCTCAATGTTAAGTCTATGGGATTTTTTGGAAATTTGTTCGCCCCTGGGTCGAACACCGTACCCCCGATCTCTGATAAAAGTGATAGGACACTTCTCTTCAATAGGCCGCACGATTTGATGCCTCATTCATGGGTCTGTGACAAAAACTGTGGACGTAGGAGTGCGCCAAACTTTTTCCTGGAATAGTATAATGCTATACTAGAAATTTTAAATAACATGGGGGTCAATGGGGGAAAATTTGGGCAGCTCCTGCCCCCCAGGGGTGCAACTTTTACCCCATTGTGAGGTATGTTCTTACAGAGCCTGTCAGCCTCTTCAAATGTGGTAAATCGCAGGCTTCTGTGAAATCCTCGCTCGGAGCTATGAGTCGTCAAAGTTTGTCGCAATGTTAAGTCTATGGGATTTTTGGGAAATTTGTTCGCCCTTCGGGCGAACATCGTACCCCCGATCGCTTAGAAAAGTCATAGCACACCATTCCCGAATATTCCGCACGTTTTGAGACCTCATTCATGGGTGTGTGACAAAAACTGCGGGAGGAGTAGCGTGCCAAACTTTTGGGCCGACTCAAAAAACACAATAGTAATAGTGTTGCCTTGCTTTCAGCAAGCACCACTAACTAGAAAAATTGCATTTCCTGCGGAATATGCGTGTGAATGCTTCAAAAGCTGAACTGAAATGCTTAAAAAAAAAATATTGCAGTTTAAACAACAGCAAAACAGAGCAAAAAAGAAAAAAAAGCTTAATTCAAATGCATTTAATAAGCTGAAATGCAAAACAAGATCCAAAAATTGTAGAAAACTACAAGTTTACTTAGAGAGGTAAAGAGAGGTAGAGATGTAGACACAGAGGTAAAGAAATATAGGGGTAGAGAAAGAGACAGAGGTAGAGAAGTAAAGGAGTACAAAAAAGAAAGGTAGAGAAAGACAGGGGGTAGGTAGAAAGAAAGAAAGAAAGAAAGAAAGAAAGAAAGAAAGAAAGAAAGAAAGAAAGAAAGAAAGAAAGAAAGAAAGAAAGAAAGAAAGAAAATAATTAGTTAGAAAGAAAAATGGATTTAAAAGAAAGAAAGAAAGAAAGAAAGGATTAGTGAGAAAGAAAGGATTAGTGAGAGAGAAAGAAAGAAAGGATTAGTTAGTTAGAAAGAAAGAAAGAAAGAAAGAAATATGGATTAGAAAGAAAGAAAGAATTAGTTAGAAAGAAAGATGGATTTGAAAGAAAGAAAGAAAGAATTAGTGAGAAAGAAAGGATTAGTTAGTTAGAAAGAAAGATGGATTTGATAGATAGATAGATAGATAGATAGATAGATAGATAGATAGATAGATAGATAGATGGATGGATGGATTATTAGAAAGAAAGAAAGAAAGAAAGAAAGAAAGAAAGAAAGAAAGAAAGAAAGAAAGATGGATTAGGTAGAAAGAAAGAAAGAAAGAAAGAAAGAAAGAAAGAAAGAAAGAAAGAAAGAAAGATGAATTAGGTAGAAAGAAAGAAAGAAAGAAAGAAAGAAAGAAAGAAAGAAAGAAAGAAAGAAAGAAAGAAAGAAAGATGAATTAGGTAGAAAGAAAGAAAGAAAGAAAGAAAGAAAGAAAGAAAGAAAGAAAGAAAGAAAGATGGATTAGGTAGAAAGATAGATAGATAGATAGATAGATAGATAGATAGATAGATAGATAGATAGATAGATAGATAGATTATTCAAAATAAAGAAAAAGAAAGAAAGAAAGAAAGATAAAAAGAAAGAAAGATTAGTTAGAAAGAAATATGGATTTGAAAGAAAGAAAGAAAGAAAGAAAGGATTAGTAAGAAAGAAATATGAATTTGAAAGAAAGAAAGAAAGAAAGAAAGAAAGATTAGGTAGAAAGAAAGAAAGAAAGAAAGAAAGAAAGAAAGAAAGATAGATAGATAGATAGATAGATAGATAGATAGATAGATAGATAGATAGATAGATAGATAGATTATTAGAAATAAAGAAAAAAGAAAGAAAGAAAGAAAAATAGATGATAGATAGATGAAAGAAAGAAAGAAAGCAATGATTAGTAAGAAAGAAATATGAATTTAAAAGAAAGAAAGAAAGAAAGAAAGAATTAGTTAGAAAGAAAGATGGATTTGAAAGGATGAAAAAAGAAAGAAAGGATTAGTTAGAAATAAAGAAAGGATTAGTTAGAAAGAAAGAAGGAAAGATATATTGGTTACAAAGAAAGACAGATAGTATAGTTAGAAAGAAAGAAAAGATTATTTAGAAAGAAAGATAGTATAGTTAGAAAGAAAGATAGATTATCAAGAAAGAAAGAAAGATAGATTAGTTAGAAATATAGATGGATTAGTTAGATAGATAGATAGATAGATAGATAGATAGATAGATAGATAGATAGATAGATAGATAGATAGATAGATAGACAGATAGATACATACATAGTCTATACATAGATAGATAGATCATTTGGACACAGAAAGTCAAATAGTTAAGACAAGCAGATGGATAGAAGAGGATAAAAGGAAGAGTAGAAAGGAGAAGAGATTATGAAAGGAGGGTAGAATAGGAGGACAGGAGGAGTAGAGGATTGGAGGAGGAGAAGAGGAGGGAAGAGGGAGGGAGAACAGGAGAAGTAGAGGCATAAATGCAACAAAAACTTGTAGTATCCTTCAGAAAAGAGCTGAGTGACTTTCCACCAATCAGAACACAGGACCAGTTATGTGTGTCTCCCTTTGATCTTTGCTAATCAGCATCACCTGTGCAATCAGCTTTCCTATTTAGACAGAGGCCAAAATTGCTGATACTTGGCCTCGAACAAACCTCAATAGAGACAAAACTATAGGTTGTATTGGCGAAATGACCTGACCGTGAGCGAGACAAGGCCTTTGTGAACGATGTGATGTATTTTTTTTGTGGATAGAGTTAAAAAAAGGGACCACTTTGGCAAGTTAAAAAACTGGTTTGTATTGCTCTGATCACAAAAGTTTGACCTGAATTTATAATTGCTGCCAATGGAGGAATGTCTGTCACTCTTGTCCTTTGGAAGGACACAGTGAAAAAACTATAAGTCCCAGGGATTTACTAAACACATGAGAGGAACCACAACAAAAATACCTACGTTTCAAGTATAATTTTATGCCCAAAGAGTGAAAATTGTGGCCAGGCCAGCGATTTAAAAATTATTTTTTAGCATTAGGTTTCAAGCTGGCTCACTCTAGCACGTGCTCTAGCTCTGAACAGTCTCTCTCATTCACTCCCATTATAATTTCAGAAACGGGTTGAAAAACATCATGAGACTAAAGTAGAGATTGTGAAAAAAGTATAATAGATATCAAAAAGTTGAATACAACTTTAAAAGCTTACAAATTTCTCAACATTTTAAAGTTTAAATGACAGAAATAGCTGAAAGTATGCAGAAGTTGTAGGCTTTGAAAGCAGAAGGAGCATAAAGCAGAATTTGAAGAATTCTCCATTGACTTCCATGTTAAAAAAAATGCACAAAAAGCTTAATAATTTAAAAAGTATAAAGGTTATAAACAAGAAAAGTAATAGCACACATGTCCTTGAAAAGCTGCACATTTTGATACTTGAATGGTTTTTGTAGCACAAAGTAGCGAGGAGAAGAAAGCGACCGAAAAACGTACGGAAGAATACGGAATAATAAGAAAGATTTGGATTTCAAGAGTGTGAATGCTTGAAGCATTCACACTAACTAGAAAAAAAAAGTTTGATGAAACAAACTTTAAGTTGGCTTGAGAAAGCCGGACCAGAGCGTTTGAAGAAGTTTAAAGTAGTTTGAAGTTTGATAGATGGATTAGTTAATAAAGAATAGTTTTAAAGATAGATAAATGATAGATAGAAAGATTAGTTTCAATGAAAGAAAGATAAGAAAGAAAGAATGAAAGAAAGATAGATAGATAGATAGATAGATAGATAGATAGATAGATAGATAGATAGATAGACAGACAGATAGATTGGTTAGAAAGAAAGATAGACAGATTAGTTAGAAAGAAAAAAGAGATTAGTCAGAAAGAAGGAAAGATAGATCAGTTAGAAAGAAAGATAGATTAGTTAGAAAGAAAAAAGTTCGATTAGTTAGAAAGAAAGAAAGAAAGATAGAATAGTTAGAAAATAGGTTAGAACGAACGAAAGAAAGATAGATTAGTTAGAATGAAAGAAAGAGATTAGTTTGAAAGAAAGAAAGAAATGTTATTTATTATGTTTTTATTGAAATTAAATTATGTGAATGATTTTATTTATTATTATAAAGTATGCATTAAAATACATTTTCAATGAATTGTTTTTATGTTTTAAATAAACTTGTTTAATTAACTATTATGTATTTAAATAAACATATTTTTAATTAATTGTATTTATTATAATAATGCATGTTTTTATATTAACTTCTTTTTAATGAACTTCATTTACTATATAATCCATTTAAATAAACTTATTTTAATGCACTAGTATGCATATGTATTATAAATTCATAAACTTTTTCCAATTAAAACTAATCGACTAGTCGACTTTATTAATTTACTTATTTTATTATTGTTGGTATTCTTTAGTGATGTATTAAACATTTATACAATGCGGAAATTGTATATAATTTCCCGCCCAAAAAAGACGACCTCAGCACGTGATTGATCATAACCAATGAGACTGCTTGAACTGCGCGTGGGAAATCATCATTATCCTGTTCTAGTCTAGTCGACGACGAACTCTCCTTTCTTCGGTCAGGTAAGTGTCTTTTAAAATTCAGAAGAATCAGCAAACTAGTGGTGAATTAATTAATTGGACTAAAATAAATGTAATTTAGCCTGATTAAGACAGAGTATTACGATTTATGAGAATTACTTTCATAAACTGCTGTTCAAACTTAGAGGCCTGATGCGGCCGACTAACGTTAGCCACTAACGTCATTGTTATTCTCCGAGGTAACGGTAATAAAGAGTTAATTTACGTTTTAAATGTTTATTTTTTGAGACGTACAGGAGTTAATTAACTGGAATACATTTAGGCTATGTCCGTTTTGTTATTGGGATGTGACGTTTATGGCCAAGCTATGGATATAAAGGCCGGGCTAAGTCGATATTGTGCACATACTGAACATGAAGGCTTTACGTCTTATAAACGTAAACAAAGCGTTGCTACTCCATGTTAATTAAAGCATACTTATTTAAATACATAGCCTAAATTTACACGCTCAATAGCGTTCGTTAAAGTAGAGCGTTCGCTCCCTTTAGTAACCGTTGCAATCGAGAACGCTCTCACTCACGCGACGCCACGCCACTCCATGTTCTCACTCACTGAACGATACATCGCGGAGCAGAGAGGAGACAGACAGCGCGCAGACAGACAGGACAGACCAGGTTACTTTTGATATGAAACAAACGCTCACCTTTCAAATTTGGTCTTTTTAAATTTTTTTTTATATATAATTTTCTATAAATATGGTTTTGTGGTTTTATAATGTGTCTGACAGATCGCTTAAATCCTCAGTTAAAGCCGATCATCTCTTCCTTCTAATTAATTTGTAGCATCAAATAAACATGAATGAACAGACGAATGAATGTTGTTTTAACCGCGGAAAGACGCCAGTACACTCCGATTCTCAAGTTCAAATCCTCCAAAGTTAATCTACTAACTCTCCTGACTGCTGTGTCAGACAATCAAACGCCCTGCGAATGTTCAATTACGTATGATTCATGTTTCAGATTCAGCCTTTTTATAATTGATAGCTACACACACACACACACACACACACACATACTGTTTTATTTACAATGTATTTACATGTAAATGTATGCTTTTGCTGTACGTCATTACACAGGTTAAAGGTAACGTTATTTTAGTTGGCTGCACATTGTCCACCCAATTTTTTTCTTTCCATAATTTGTTGCAATATAATCTACTTATGATGTTCTTATTCGTAACATATTGGTGTAATCATTTCTATTGACTGTATAAAGTTCATCAGTACATTCTATTTCTCACTATTCTATAGTGATAATCTACACTTAAATGATTATATACATTATATGATCATTGGCATAGACAATTGATTGTCAGTGATAATTTCTCTTTAGATTGTATATAAATAATCTGCACATTGACTAAGATATTCAGTGATGCTTTTTTCTTCTTCCTTTTACACTTTAGAAAACGGTCATTGCCTCTGCTATGTAAGTATTCTTTTTGATTCACGCTTTCCAAATTCTCACACACCTCTGTAATAAGATGGGTTGTTTTTTTTTTTTGGTGATTATTTTTTCATCTTTTTTGTTTTTCTCTTAACAGCATAAAAGAAACCCAAAGGCTCTTTTAAGAGCCATCTGCCCTTCTGCAATCACAGGTGTGTACATATGTGTTGCTGTCACTCAAGTTATTTTTTAAAACTCATGCCCTGCTCATCCACTCAGATGAGGCAAGCTTCACATTCTGCTGGTTTCATGGAGTTTCTTTATTATTTTATTTTAATATGGATCATTTTTTTTTTTCAAACAAACTACAACTAAATTTCCCAAAATTATTGGTTGAGTATTTCTTGAATTGAGATCATAAATTTATGAATATCTTCAAACAAATGTTTCCAAAGAATGTTTATTTAATTAATTTTTGTATAGTGTTTTTTTTTTTTAGAACATTGTTATGATGATCTCTTTATTAAATTGTTTTTTAATGCCTTTTTTCTTTTGTTTGCAGTGCTGGTCATCTTTGGTGACGCTCGCCATGTAAGTATTGCTGTAATGCCATTTGCACTGCATATATTTACCACTACATGTTAATGCAATATCATTATCAACATTAATGCGTATGACGGCTCATCTAAGAAAATGTTTTTAAAACAGACTAAAAAACTACATCCCACATCAAAATTTAATTGCAAAGTGATATAGTAATTCTCAAATTATCAAGAGTGCTTTTTTTTTTTACAGACGCATTGTTCTTATACAGATCCAAGATGAAAATGGCATCGTGTTCGTCAGTATTTTGTTCCTTTAGCACATTAACAAAAAAATTAATGACACTAATAAGACTAAAAACAATACACTTTAGGCTACTAAATAATAGTAATATCACTAAAATGAAACACACCTAATAATAGTGTTTAGTACACGAACACAGCACAACTCTGCCATCTTTAAAAATCAAAAGCAGCTTCAATCACTTATTGGGCTTATTGAAGTGCGCATATGTGAAGTGTAGGATGACACATATCTTACTTAAACTCTGACTCTTGACACAATAAATTATTAAAACAAGTTTTTATTTAGTGCAGAAATACAGTCAAAATGCTGCATCTGTACTGGCATGAGAGGATAATGTGTGTCCGCAAATTTCCCTGCTGACATGTTGAAATACTCTTAAGTCAGAGACAAAAATGATTAGGATCTTTTTTTACCTCACTATACCAGGAAATAACCTGATCAAGCCATTAATAAACACTCCACCTTTGCTAGCAAAATAGTTAGGGGTGTAAGAAAAAAATCGATACGATTTTCAGAAACAAAATATCGATTTTTATTTTTTTATTATTATTATTTTTTTTTATGCATAGACGCACCACTAGCCTAACGTTTTGCTAGAAACAACATATGGCTGAACCCTCATGTAAAGACCGGCTCCCGCTCTATTTCGTTTGGAAGTGTGGAATCATTTTGGTTTCTAGAGTAAAGAGGGCACGATATCGACAGGAACCATGCAGTTGTGAACTGTGTCTTTACAAGTTCGGCCCATGAGCAGCGGGGTATTTTTTTCGTCGTGCATGTTAATCAATGAGTGCGTTCATTCACACCGCGAGCAGTAGCCGCGCATAAAGCGTCGAGCAGGACTAGGGATGGGACGATAACCGGTTTCACTATAAACCGTGATAAAATGTACTGACGGTTAGTATTATCGTTTAAAATTTAATTATCATTAAAACCGTGTTTGATTATCGCGATTTTAATAACTCACTGAATCCTGTTGGCCAGTCTGTCTGACGCAGGCGCGCAGCACGCAATATTTTTTTAAAATTACTATTCGAGAAGGAATGGCGGAAGGCAGTGACCGTGCTCAGGAGGTTTTTCAGCCTTTTAAGAGAACCAAATCTGAGGTGTGGTCATATTTTTGGTTTTACAAAAGTCCTGAGGGAAACTTGATCGAGGATGGTCACCCTGTCTGCCGAACAAAAAGTCACTGCAATAGAAACACTTCAAATCTGCCGAGTCGTCTTGTGTGATCATCACCCGAACGCAAGGCAAGTTAACTTTGACCTCAATACCAAAACTACGTCTGGGAAACAATTGGGCACGAAATGTTGTTTTGAGTTGAAACATTTTATGTCACTCTCTTGAAATAGACGTCAAGCTTCCGCGAAGAAAAGTCCGTAGCAAGTGGATTTGAGCCAAAGACGAACAACTTCAAACAAGACTATTATTAAGAGTGATATTTTAAGGGATAGTAAAGTATAGATACATCACATATTAAACCGATTTTATTTTTACCACATAATTACGGGGACATATTGAATTGATAATGAGATTAGCTAATGTTAAATCTTACCTGTTTATGAATTCATTTTGTAAAACAATCGTCCAGACAAGAAATATCACACCAATATTATCAAACTCTGTAAACAATAAATCAACTCTGATTTCATTTTTGCAATACAATCAAAAACCGGAGTCGCAAGACGGCAAGTTGTATTTGAATGAAACAAGAGCGCGCGTCCGTTGTGATATGGATGTGCGCTGTGTAATAATGCGTTGCTATTGACGACGGGCATTATAAAGAAGCAAATGCCATAGAATAGAATCTTGCCTAAAAACTGCATAGAGAGGCTTGTTTTATTTGTTGTTTGTTGATTTTCAATTATAAAACTTGTTGAAATGTTTTCAGTGTGAGCATCTGTTCTTTTTGAGCACTTTCATAAATTTTTAACAAAACCGTGATAATATTGATAATCACGATTATTTTGGACACTATAATCGTGATATGAAATTTTCATACCGTCCCATCCCTAAGCAGGACCGTCTCGTGAGCAACAGTGAAACGGGTGTTTCGGCGGAGAGTCTATAAGGGCGTCGCACACAAGACGAGAAGCTCAGCGCCACATCTTTAAAATTCAAACACATTATTTTCTATGAGTGTTACACACACCGGCGGCGCCATTTGGCGTCTGTGACTGTACGCGGCGCCCATCAACGGCTCAGGACCATGTTCAAAATCCTGCTGCGCCACAGAGCGCCATTTACATAGTTTTATATAAAATTTCAATTATTTTTATCTCGAATTGTTGCTAATGTATGCTGCTTGAATGACAATTGCTGATGTTATTGGATTTTTCAGTGTGCGACCCCCTAAAGTTTATGACCAACTGACCCGTGAATCGTGATGCGTATCGTATCGCCAGATTCTTGCCAATACACAGCCCTAAAAATAGTTAATAATCTAATAAGCCCCGCACCCTCACGATAAGGTCATGTATTGCTGATCTCAGATACGAAAATGGTGAATGAAAAATGTTGTCAGTTCTGTTTTTCTGTTTAAACTTAAGATTGTTTTCTTGTTTGCAGTGTTGGGCATCTCTGGAGAAGCTCACCATGTAAGTACTACTGTAATAATTTTGTTGGCCATTTGCACTGTATGTTCACTTAATTTGGTAGAAAGTTTTAAAATCACTGCAGCATGTTAATGAATTATTATGGGACAACATAATATATCTTTGAAGAAGAGTGTATAACAATACACAATTTTGATAAATGTGAACATGAGGACTTATTTGAGCTGTGAACAAATCTGAATTGTCTTTTTTTTTTTCTTTTTTATTGTCTACAGTAGATTGGAAGTTGTGTCCATCTAGGTAAGTATTGTAATGATTCAGCAGACACAAGGGGATCCATATGCAGCTTTTATAGAGTAGTCTGACAGGCATGGATCAACAACAGCAAACAGGGCAACAGAGACAAGGCAAAGACAAACCAGATACAAGAAAAGGGTCACGGCAGGCAGAGTCCAGTAAGCAGTCCAGGGTCAGGACAGACAGAGAAGGGTCAGCAACAGTACACAATCCACAGGTCAAACACAGGAATCAAACTCGGGAAGATAACGCTTAGAAATGATGGCCGGGGCAGATCAAGACTTGGCCCTGGTGTGGTGTGTGGAACCATACACCTGCACTGTGTAATCAGCACAGTGCAGGTGTATGGTGTTTGCTATAATCAGTCCAGGGAGGTGCGTGATGGGAAATTAAGTCTAAAATTAAGGGAGTGTGTGGCTAATCGTGACAAGTATAATTGTTTAACAGAATGTTTTTGCAACAAAAAAAAATCTTTATAGTGAAATTTTGAAATGTTGTTTACTAAGATTAAAAAAATAATAATAAATTCAATCTTCAGTTAAAACAAAATATAAGTTACTTATTGATGTATTCAAAATGATTAATGCAATGGCAATATAGTTCTTATTTACATGTAATGATTCAATAATTCCTGTACTTTTATATAGGCATGTTTGTGTGTTTTAAAAAATGTAATTAACTTGTTTTTTTTTCTTTGTGTGTCTGTCTGTCTGTGTGTGTGTGTGTGTTTTTGTGTGTGTGTGTTCTCCATCCTGTCCTATCAACACCTTTTATCCATTTTCACTCAAACCTTTATCCTGCTTATTTGCTTAAACCTTTGCCATTTCTTCACTTTCTCTTCCCAAACTGACAAAAAATCTGGCCTTGCATCCCAAAACGCTGCTGCTCTGCTTGCTGCTTGCTTGCTCGCAACCCAAACGCTACAAATCTGCAATCTCTTCCCCAATGCAAAACCAACCCAAACGCACCAATGCAGCTTGCTAACGCATCTTTAAAAAAAGAGCCAGTTAACCCAAACTTTGAACCCAAAAACCAAACCCAAACTTTTGAACCCGAAAACCAAACCCAAACTTTTGAACCCAATAACCGATTGATTTACAGTGCCAGACAGTCTTGAAAGAGGGACCATCTCCAGTCTTCTCTGCTTATCTTCTGCCCTGCTGATCTCCAGCCTGCCCTGCTACCCCCCTGATCTGAGGACTGCGTTGGAGAAGCACACACACACACACACACACACACAGTCATTTGTTTGATAACCAACTGTTTAGCTTCACATTACATAGGGTTGTTTATTTTCTATAATCTTATCACATATTTAAATAAATTTAGCTTGTTTAGTTTTTGTGACTGCTTTGAATCAGTTTGTATTAATAAAGTCCATTTTCTGTTCAGTCTTGTAACGTCTTTATTGTATAGTTGATTTCACAATTTTTTGGGTCTAATTTTACAAACTGCTCTAATATTGTTTGGTGATATCAGTGGTTAGCCTTTTACAACTGTCATTTTATGAGTACCATTTAACCTAAGTTACAGTTATAGAAGTAATAACTGGTTTAGCATTGCATTAGGTAAGTTTCTGTGTTATTTATAATCAAATTTAACTGTCCATTAGACTTTTTTTGTTGTCAAATTTCCTTTATTGGTCAAATACTTTGACATAAATTGTCTAAACGAATATTAGTTTCTGCTTTATTATTTACTGTACAATATATTTGTTGTGCATAACAAGTTCCTTTTCACAGATCAATTAAATAGTGTGTATTTTATATTAACCGTTTCTTGTTTGACTAAGCTAACGGGCTGAATTTTCAGAAACGGTAAGAGAAAGGGAGAAATTTACTTGTACGTCTAAACTAATAGTTTCTATTTTATTATTTGCTGTACAATATATTCATTGTTGGGTATAAAAAGTACATTTTCATAGATCAATTAAATA
Source organism: Pimephales promelas (assembly GCF_988280905.1). NCBI lineage: Eukaryota > Metazoa > Chordata > Actinopteri > Cypriniformes > Leuciscidae > Pimephales > Pimephales promelas. Next base: position 47,394,915 of record NC_142771.1, read on the forward strand.
TTGTGTATTTTATATTAACCGTTACTTGTTCGACTTGGTGTCAAACTGATATATTGTAATACAAACGTCAAGAATAAGAACTGTAATTTGTTGAGTAAGTGTGTTTGTTTGGTGTTTTGCAAACCACTACCGTTTGCTTTCACTGGCTGAATCTTCAGAAACGGTAAGAGAGAGGGAGAAATTGACTTGTAGGCTACAGTTTTCATATTGAAGGAGCATTTGACAACTTTTTCATAAAATATATTAATTTTGAGTTCTATTTAATAAGTATTCAATACTCAGTAGTAAATCTTTATATTTACTAAATTTATTATTCAGTGTTAAAACATGCCAAGAAAAGGTAAGAGAAGTGAATCTCAGAAACAGCGCAGAAAGCAGGAAGCTTCGTGTGGCTCCAGTAGCGGTAACTTTGTGTCAAACAGCGTCGATGCGAACCCGAATGTTCTGTCTGTTACAGCATCCCACTGTCAAAGCGATCCCAGGTACAAGATTTACTCCAGAGGCCGTCAGTGTACTTGCAATGCCTTAATGTTCCTAGCTGTCCATAATGAGCGTAATGAGTTGCACACTTTTGATTTAGACCGCATTTTACAGAAAGGTGATGCAGTTTACACTAGTGTCAAACGAACACTGCGGAGCAAAGGACAATTTGTGCTTGATCATTTAAACTTTGATGAGCTGCCAAACACAGTTAAGACCAATTCAGCCTTCTACAACATCCTGAAACATCCCGAGAGAGTTGGTCTTCTAAAAGATACACCTGAGCTAGGCGGGTATGAAAACCTCGAGAATACTCTGCAGTGCCTCAGAGCTGATGTAAGTGACGCGTTGCTGCTGTGTGGATGCACGTGTATCGCCGTATTCAGAGATTGCTCAGGGAGGTTTGGTTATTTTGATCCTCACTCCAGAACAGCAGATGGAGTACCTGATGAAAATAAAAGCACCGGTACAGCCGTGATGTTGACCTTTTTGCGTTTAGAAGACCTCATCGAGAGACTCATGCTATTGTTTCAATGGTGTTTCGATTTGACAGACCAGCAACTATTTAATCTGCTGCCTGTATCGTTCTTTAACCAGATAACCGAAAGCAGTGTACGTCCTGAAGTCTCCCTGAACTGCTGTGAGCTTGAACGTGATGTACAACCATCCACCTCTTTGGAGAAAGCTCTGTCCAACAGTGAACAATGCAAGTCTGCTGATGTCTCACAACAGTGTGTCCAAGATCCAGTTCAACAACCATCTGAGACTACAGTTAATGCAGCCATATCAACTAATGATGAAGCCCACTTTACTTATCAAGATAAAATGGATGTTATAACTTCTGTCAATCAGAATAAAGACGGTAATAAAATTGTGTCAGTCAATGAACTTTCTCATGGCATGCTTTCACAGGATCAATTGCCGACAGAACAGACAGACAAACTAAACAAGACTCAGAAGCGAAAGGCTTACTGTAAAAAATGGCATAAAGAAATGGTTCAGAGGCAAGGTGTTCATGACAAAAAACAAGCTGTACGTAAAGTCTATGAATATAAAAGAAATAGTGAATGCAGGGAAAGACGTAAACAAGCCATGAAGAACAAGTATTGGAACAGTATGTCTTACAGGGAAGAACACAGACAAGCAATGAAAAACAAATATAGAAATATTAATGAATACAGAGATAGAAGAAAGGCTTATGCAATTAGTAAGTACAGAAATAATGAAAAATATAAAGAGAAACAAAAGAGCTATGCAACCAACCAGTACAGAAATAATGAAAAATACAGAGAGGCAAAAAAGAGCTATGCAACCAACAAGTACAGAAATAATGAACAATACAGAGGGGGGAAAAAAAGCTATGCAACCAACCAGTACAAAAATAATGAACAACACAGAGAGGCAAAAAAGAGCTATGCAAACAACCAGTACAGAAATAATGAACAATACAGAGAGGATAAAAAGAGTAAAATTACCTTTAATTACAAAAATGATGAACAATTCAAGGAGAGACAAAAAAAGTATATCATTCAAAATTACAGGAGTAATGCTAAATATAAGGAACAGCATAAGCAATATCTTGTTGATCGATACTTAAAGGATCCAATTTTTAGGCAAAGGCAAAGAGACCATTACAAAAACCAATGCACAAATGATCCTAACTTCTATGAAAAAAGGAAGAACATTTTTAAACAACAGTATCACTGTGATGCACATTTTAGGGCTCGTCAGAAAGAATATAATTTGTTCAAATCTAAAAACAAAATATCTGCACTCAAGATACTTCACAAAGTACATTGTGCACAAGACATACAGCGCAAATACAAAAACATGCATCTGATGCGCCAACAGAGAGACTCGTTAGAAAATACCCAGCCTGACGTAGTACAAGATCCGACTGTGTTAAGAGCCTTAAATGTTTTCAGAGATGTTATAAAACAGGGGCCAACTTATGTGTGCACATGCTGTGCCAGAGCGCTCTTCTCAAATCAAGTCAAATCATGTGATCATGAGCGCTATCAGAAGAATCCAACAGTTGCTTCAGTTTGCTTGACTGGAAACTATGTTCACGTCTGCTCCGACTGCCCTGATCAGTGCGCCCTCGATCACAGGAAAACAGAGTGGATCTGTCACTGCTGCCATAATACACTAGTGAGAGGTCTGATGCCAGACATTGCTTTGGCCAATCAACTTCAGTTCGCTGCTATTCCTCCAGAACTGTGCGATTTGAATGTTCTTGAAAGACACGTTATTGCAAAGTACATTCCTTTTGCTAAGATCGTTACACTACCGAAAGGCCAGCAAAGAGCTATAAAAGGTGCAGTGATTTCTGTTGCATCTGAAGTAGAAACAACAGTGAACTGTTTACCCAGACCAAGAAGTGAATCACAACTGCTAACAGTGAAACTGAAGAGACGTCTGTGTTACCAAGGTCACTATCAGTTTCAGACTTTGAACATGCAAAAGGTTTTGTCTGCTTTAAGAAAGCTAAAAGATATCCATTCAGAATATAAAGATATCTTAATTAATGCAGAACTCTCTGAAGAAGAAATGTTTAATGAGCATGAACAGAGTGCAAATGACATCAGTGCTCCAGATGAGGAAATGGAAATTGAGAACACTGAAGAGCAGAGCAATGAGAATGAACACGATGACGCAAACGAAGACACTACTTCAGAACAGCAATCGAGAGGCCTTGCCTTGGACACATGTCTTCAGCCCCCAGATCTCAGCCAGCAGCTGTTGTCTTATGATGATGGAATATTTTGCATTGCCCCAGCAGAGAAAAACACTCCTGTAAACACTTTCAAAGTTCCTAAACTCGAGTCTATGGCGTTTCCAGTGCAGTTTCCCGATGGCAAGAACACCTTTGATGAGCCTGGTAGAGCAAAACATGTTTCCCCCAGCAGATACTTTAACTCTAGACTATTCTCTATCGACAATCGTTGTGCGAAGGATACCAACTATATCTTCTTTGCGCAGTTTGTGACTGAAATGCACATGGCCACATCTAGTATGTCTATCCAGATGAGGAAAGCAAAACCCATGACCCGTGATGGACGCAGAATAAACTGTTCACTGCTGCAGGACAAGCATGAGTTAGAAAAGCTTGTAATAAACAAGGAAGCTACACGATTCATGCAACCATTAAGAGGGACTCCAGCATACTGGGAGAAATCTCTCCGTGATCTGTTTGCTATGCTGAGACAACTGGGCACTCCAACATTTTTCTGTACGTTTAGTGCTGCTGAGATGAGATGGCCTGATGTGATTACTGCTATTAAAGCACAACAAGGTGAAACTGTGAACTTCGCTGAATTAGACTGGTCTGAAAAATGTGAAATCCTCAGGAGCAACCCTGTCACAGCCATGCGGATGTTTGAAAAACGAGTTGAAGCCTTGATGAGAGATTTGATCAATTCACCTGCTCAACCAATCGGTGAGGTAATTGACTTCTTTTACAGAGTAGAGTTCCAGCTACGTGGCTCTCCACACATTCACTGCTTATTTTGGGTGAAAGATGCTCCAGAGTTTGAAAAAGATGAAGATCAGGATGTGTGTGATTTCATTGATAAATATATCTCATGCAAATTACCAGACCCAGACAAAGACCCAGAGCTACATAAAATTGTAAGTGAAGTGCAGATGCACAGTCGTAACCACTCAAAATCCTGTAGAAAGAACAAGAAGCACTGCCGGTTTGGATTTCCTAAACCACCCATTAACAGGACCATGATATCCCGGCCCAGGCCTCCTCCTGCAGATCAGTCTGATGAAGAGAACGAATCAGAGGAAAGAGATTATGCCAGTTTTGCAAAAGAACAGCTACAGAAGGTGTGGGATCTACTGAATGACTCAACTCAGAGCTTTGATAGCATTACACAGCTACTTCATACAGTAAACATGACTTATGAAGAGTACGAGAAACATATTGATACTATTTCTACATCAAGTTCAATATTTATGGAGAGACGACCACAGGACTGCTGGGTAAACGGCTATAATCCAATGCTGTTAAGAGCCTGGGATGCAAACATGGACATACAGTTCATTCTCAACCCCTACAGCTGTATCATGTATATTGTCTCATACATTTCAAAAGCTGAGCATGAGATGAGCGATTACCTTAAGAAAGTGATAAAAGACTCAAGCCATGATAATCTGACTGAACGTGAGTGCATGAAGCAGGTCATGAATGCCTACTCAAAGAACAGAGAAGTCAGTGCTCAGGAGGCAGTCGCTCGCACATGCAGTCTGAAATTAAAATCATCATCACGTGCTGTCATATTCATTCCTACTGATGACAACGCTGTAAAGATGAGTTTACCTATGAGCTGCTTGCAGACCATGGATGATGACATAGAGAACGTGTGGATGACAGGATTGCCTGACAAGTACAAGGCCAGACCAAACAGACCTGAATTTGAGAACATGTGCATGGCTGAATTTGCAAGTGAATACCGCATTGTTTATGCACGACAGAAAAAAGGTAAAAATGTTTTGCCACTTCAAAAAAACTTGGGACATATACAAAAAAGAACAAGAGGAAAACCTGCTGTCATCAGATTTGCCCGTTTTTCAGAGCAGAAAAACCCAGAAAAATTCTTTGGAACACTTCTAAAGCTTTACTTGCCATATCGCTCAGATGAGCAGCTGAAGTCAGCCAGATTCCAGACATACGAATCATTTTATGCGTTTGCTTCAGTAAAACTACCCGGAACTGATGAAGTGCAGCGTGTGTGCAATATTGTAAACAAAAACCGTGAGAAATATGAAAAGCATAATGAGGCTATTGAACAGGCAATTGAGGATTTTGAACAGAATGGTCCAGTTGAAGATGCATGGTCTACATTGGCTCCAGAAAATGAGATGGTCCGTTTGGAGTGCATATCAGAACGTGAACCCACTGATCCTAATGATGTGAACGAGCAGGACGATGTTCCTGAATACACAGCATCTACCTCTGTCAGTAACACAGCTATGCCACTCGTGGAATCTACCCAACAAAATCATGCACAGATTCGTAAAATGTACCAGAGCTTGAATCAAACACAAGCTTCCATATTTTATGCAGTGCGAGACTGGTGCAAAAGATGTGTCTCTGGTGAAAACCCACAGCAATTTATGTATTTTTTGAATGGAGGAGCAGGAGTTGGTAAATCACATGTTATCAAATCTATTCATGCAGAAGCAACCAAGATTTTGCGCAGGCTTCCATGCATACGAGAGCATACTGACATCTCCAAGCCAACCGTTCTTTTGACCGCATTCACAGGAACTGCAGCCTTTGGAATCTCTGGGAAAACTCTCCATTGTCTCCTGAAACTCCCAAGAAGCTTGAAGCCTCCATACCAAGGCCTGGGAAACAGCTTGGATGAAATCAGGGCAGACCTTTCTAATGCACACATTTTAATTATCGACGAAATATCAATGGTGTCGAAACAGTTGTTTGCCTATGTGAACTGGAGACTGCAACAGATTAAAGGAAACCAGAAACCTTTTGGTGGATTATCTATACTAGCGGTTGGAGATTTTTTCCAACTACCACCTCTGGGAAGAGCAAAACCACTGTGTGTGTATGAGGACCATGTGCTGGACTTCTGGACAGATCATTTTCAAATGACAACTCTGACTCAGATCATGAGACAGAGAGATGATCTTGCATATGCTGAGCTGCTCAACAGACTGAGAGTAAAAAAGAAGCACGAGAAGCTGACTGATGCAGACAGGTGCATGTTAGAAACTGTGGTAAGATCCTCCCCTGAGGAGTGTCCAGCTGATGCATTGCACATCTATGCAACCAATAAAGAGGTAGACAACCACAACAGTGAAGCCATATCCTCCCGCTTTTCAAATATCATCAACATTGATGCACATGATTACAAAAAAGATCCCCGGACAGGAGAAATGAAAAGACAAGCGGCACCATTTAAAGGAGACAGTCGTGACCTTGTTGACACACTACAGATTTCTATTGGTGCACGAGTCATGCTGACCAGAAATATTGATGTTCAGGATGGATTGGTTAACGGCAGCTTTGCCAAGGTGGCTTCAACAACTCAGACCCGAGATGGATATGTTCAATTAATTGGTCTTCATTTAGACAATGTGACTGCTGGACAGAAACACCGCAACAAAGCACCTGATGGAGATGACAACATTGTCTATATTGAGAGGTCAGAGGAACCACTGAAAAGAAAAGGAACAGTTCGAAGACAATTTCCCATGAAGCTTGCTTTTGCATGTACCATCCATAAAGTGCAAGGAATGACGACTGATCGCGCTGTTGTATCTCTGAAGCACATATTTGAATCAGGCATGGCATACGTTGCACTCAGCAGAACAACATCACTCAATGGACTGCACATTACTGACTTTGATGAAAAGAAAATCTTCTGTGATCCAGAAATAAGTGCCTCCTTGGAGAACATGCCAAAAGCGGATTTTCACAGTATCCAGCCCATCCTACATATTGTGCAGGATCCGAACCTGAATTCAGCTCTTAAAATCATCCATCATAACACAGAGGGACTGGAGTGTCATATGGATGATTTAAAATGCCACCACGAGCTTCTCTTGGCTGATGTTTTGTGCCTCACTGAAACACACCTGTCAGGCTCAGCTGTTCCTGCACATCTACATCTGGACGGATACACCATGTACAAACGCAACAGGCATGCATCCTACACAAACTATGCAAATTTGGCAAACAAGAATGGTGGTGGAGTGGCCATATATGTGAAGAACAGCTTTCAGGTTCGCCCTCTGATGTACATACAGAATGTTACTGACTTGGAATATTTGGTTTTGAAGATAGAAGCCCCCAAACAAGCACTTCTTGCTGTAATCTACAGACCACCAAGTTATAATTTTGGAGAGTTTTTGGCACAGCTGAACGCCCTTTTGACATCTCTGGAGATCATCGATTTAAGGCCTCTAATCGTTTGTGGTGACTTCAATGAAGATCAGCTTTCTCACTGCAACAAACCTATTCTCAATTTGTTTGAAGATAAAGGATACACACAGATGATCAGCACTGGAACAACGGAAAAAAACACCCTTCTGGACCCTGTCTTCATAAGGGGCACAAACTCAAACATCAGAGCCGGAGTTCTACAGACATATTACAGCTATCATGATCCTGTGTATTGTGTTCTAGAATAGATACATCAAATATATAAAAATCTGCATCAAACATTCAACACATGCTAAGATAACATCTTTATTTTAAGGAAAAATAACGCT